>NC_085137.1:428449032-428512804 GCF_035046485.1 Aedes albopictus
CTTGTTTGCTGTAATCGTTTTGCAGTTTCAACAAGTTGTTAACAAGTGCAGTTCAGTTTACGATGTGACCGTACGCTTTTTTGGAACACATTTTGCAATACAGTACCAGACAAAATCAATAATCCTTGCCACCTTTCATTATGTATCAACACTTTGCTTCTTTGTAATAGATTTGTTGATTACTTGTTTATAAAGTATTGAAGTTGTAGAAGTATATGCACTACTTACTAACTTTCAGTCCTGAGCACCCACGGTGATGCAGAGGGCCGAGTTGAAAGATCTCCATCCTGGGCGAATTCCAATCATCGCCTTGACTTGTGACCAGGCCAAATTTCTGTCGACTTGCTTTATTTCGTTGTTGAGGCTGCGCCGCCACGAGCCTCTGGGTCTGCCTCTGCTGCAATGTCCTACTGGGTTCCAATCTAACGCTTGTTTGCAGATTTCGTTTCCGCCCCTGTGTAGAGTGTGGCCAACCCACCTCCACTTTCGCTCCCGAATTTCTGTCGCTATCTGCTTTCGATGACATCGACGATGGAGTTTCACGTTGGAGATCCATTTGTGAGGCCACCATGCACGAATTATGTATCACAGGCATCTATTGATGAAGATCTGCAGCATCCATTGAGTGTTCTCCACTGATACACACAAAGTTTCACTGACGTACAGCAGCACAGATTTCACGTTCGAGTTGAAAATCCGGATTTTGGTGCAAAGGCAACCCTCATCTTCTTCATCCGCGCAGCTATATCAATCTTGGTGCCGCCATTTGCCTATCAAGATGAGACTGGCCCAAATACAAAAATGTCGAAAAATTCCAGGGGGACCCTCTAGTATCGTGCCTTTGGATGAGAAGAACAATCTGTGAAAGATTTAGCTTAATCGGTTGTAATCGGTTTTTCAAGATATTGGAAGCTTTCAACATTCTCCACTACTTGCCCAGGTACCGTAAAGCTGGAAGGTTTCACTGTGTTTACATCTAACGATTTGGTCTTGCTGACTTTGATGGTAAGACCTGCCGCCGAGGAGCGATTGGCAAATTTATCGAGCTTGCTCTGCATATCAAAACGCCGTTGGGCTAGGAAAGCAACGTCATCAGTCAATTCGAAATCATAGGTGCTCCACAATAATGGGCTGGCACAGCAACCCATCATTTGGATCACGCTCAATCGCACCTACTAGTATCTCGTCGCGTCGATTACCATGAGGAACAGTAGCTGTGATACATGCTTGCGCTTGCCTCACTTCAGCAACGAGAACGACCCGGATGGGATCGGACAAGACACCGTTGTGCAGTACTCTGCACGAAAATACCCTGTACTGTGTTTCAATGAGACCGATGATTTTCTCAGAGACACCCATGCGCCTCATGTTTTCGTGATTGAGACGGTTGAAAGCTTTTTCGTGTTCAATGAACACCAGGTAGAGAGACTCTTGGATTCATTGATTTGCTCCAGAATAATGCGGAGCGTGACGCCCTGAAAAGGACACTGTGACGACGCATAAAGCGTAAAGAGAGCCTATAGCTCTTTACCACAGCGGGTCAAGAACAACAGAACATCCTGAAGGTTCAGGTTTCTGAAGTCAGTTTCACTTAATAAGTGTTTACCGAGTACTGGAAAACACAGTTGCGCAAAAGCTGAACAGTTACATATCAAATGATACGAAGTTCCATAATCGGATTCACAGCTATCACATACAAATGAATCAGCTTGCTGAATATTCGCCAAGTGATAGCTGAGTCGGCAGTGGTCTGGCAATGTTTTAACCAGCATGCTGCAATTATGCTTTGACAGATTTGTAAGATACTTCGCCACCCTTGAAGAAGATGGCTCAGTACAATACAGTTTTGTTTGACGACATGACTCCAGCTTAACCCAACACTTTGATATCGGAATAGTTGGCTCAGGGCCAATGTAATAAGCCTGGATAAACAAATAGGAGAAACGTCAAAATTGGAACAGTCGATTTTCTGTCCTCCCCATAGTTCCGATCGAGCAGGAGACCTGTCAAATCGACAAGGATTCGCCACTTTGGTATACTCGAGACACTTTAGGCCAATGAAGTCATGTGATGCTCCAGTGCTAGCTAACTCATCAGCCACAATTTATTTCCAGCGATGGAAGAATGGCCAGGTATACAAGGAACAGCGTATGCTGAATTCAGCTCTTCGATTTGAGTTCGACAAGCGATAACTACCTTCGACCTAGAGTTGGCCGAAGCAAGTGCTTTGATAGCAGTCTGGCTATCTGAACAGAAGTATATTACTTTGCCCATTACGTGCTGCTGAAGTGCTGATTGCACTCCACACATAAGAGCAAAGGTTTCGGCCTGAAAACGGTGCAGTGTCTACCAAGTGAGTAAGACTGATACAGCCTTAGCTCACGAGAATAAACATCAGCACCTGCTCGACCTTCGAGAAGGGAACCATCAGTGTAACATACGATGCCGTCTTAAATTACTTTTTATCCAGATAACCAGATGTCCACTCTTCCCGGGAAGGGAATTTCGTGGAAAATGTCCTATACGGAAAATTACAAGCAATTGTAAGATCACTTGGAGCAAGAACAATTTTGTCCCAATTCTCCAAAAGTGAAAACAACGAGGTGTGTGTTGATGTGCGCTTCACAGGAGTTTCCTCTAGTAGACCGAGTACCCGTAACCGGTAAGTGCAAGAAAGTGCTTCTTGTTTGAGATGAATGTGTAGTGGGGCAACGTCAAAGAGAACTTCGAGCGCTGCCGTGGGAGTTGAAGAGAACGCTCCAGACATCGCCATTAAGCACATCCTTTGGAGATGGCCTAACTTTGATTGGACCGTTCTCACTTCGCCCTTTTGCCACCACAAAAGAAAACCATAAGCCAATATTGGACGAACAACAGTTGTGTAAATCCAAGTATATCAACTTGGGTTTTAACCCCCCAGTTGTACCAAAGGTTCGCCGGCATTACCCGAAGGCCATACAAGCTTTCTTGATTCTGAACTCAACATGAGGGTGTCCAGGAAAGCTTGGAATCAAGAATAACTCCAACGTACTTCACCTGTTCAGTCACGTCGATTTCAGAATCAAAGAGACGTAAAGGTCGAACACCATTACGGTTTCGCTTTTCCGTGAAAAGAACAATAATCTAATCTAATCTAATCTAATCTAATACAAACGCAGCCAGTACGAGAAAGCATCCTGGAAAGTAATTAGGTAAGATTAGGCCCAATTACTTTTCTTGTCAATATTGAGGCTTGCAGCATATCAAAGATATGACACAAGCGTCAAAGCGGCCAGGCCTACTGCGTTGTATTTGCCGCAAAGATGATTCTTCGAAGTGCCTCGAGTTTGGAACGTTTGTTCTTTTGTCGAAACAGTTCTCGAATCTACAGGGGAGGAAGGATGCGTGGACATACCGTACCAAACGCTCCAGATGTTAGTATGTTATAAGATATATACGAATGTACTTGTACATTGTACGCCAAATAATGAATATAGGAAAGGTCTCACCCATTTGCTTTTCCAATCCGATTTGGAATCTTCTACTTTGAATGTCTCTTTGCTCCCCGCAAGAAGCCGTGGATAGTTTTCCTCTTCGTTTGTTAATTTCCGTACCGTCACAGCTATTCCTGGAAAAATCTTTGATAACGTTTACGTTTTCTTCTTATAACTCCATCCATGTTCTTGGAAATGCACGAGACATTTCGGTGGGACTGGCCCCCACCAAATCATTGATTCAAGAAACGGAACACTGACAAAAACAAATTTTCCTCTGCTCGCCACTTCTTCAGAACCGGCACGTAATTAATCAATTCCACCAAAATCCATCAGTGTGGAATCCTTCACACAACTATTTGAGTTAGCAGCTAAATATCTTAGTTGATTATTCTCAATCGAAATAAATTTACGCACACTGATAACGGAACGATAACCAAATTATGTCAGCCAAACAGCACTGGCTAGAAGACCGAAAAACTGCAAAACACATGTGGGGATGGGAATAATCCTTCACACTGCTACGTGGAAAGAACTTCATGTAACACGAAAAATAAAATTCTGCTGATGCGGCACTAAGAAAATACACCACAACTTTGCGAGAAATCAAATAATCCGGATGGTGTAGCACCGACCGAAATACCAGCGGATCGAAGAAAGATTGCTACTGATAAATTCTGCATATTCTGATTACCAATCAAATTTACCACACTTTTGAAAACCTGCCGGATGGCGTAGCACTGCTAGCCGTTTCCAATCGGCCGGTCGATTCGCGAGACCGAAGAAAAACGTGACAGACGACGTGTACACAACCAGTCGCGCGCACAGTCTACTCCGAACTCTTTTCCGTGAAAAGAACAATAGATGTTTTACTCGGATTTACCGAAAGGCCATATTGGCGACACCAACCCTCAACTACCTGAAGAGCGTTTTGCATCAGGTCGAAAAGGGTGCTAATGCACATACCGACTAACAATGTTAGGTAATCGTCGGCAAAACCATAAGTAGGAAAACCGCTATTATTGAGTTGCCTCAATAGCGTATCTGCTACGAGATTCCACAAAAGCGGTGACAAGACTCCTCCTTGGGGGCATCCACAAACACTCAATTTCCTAATCCCTGCTAGACGCAATGTCGAGAAGAGGTATCGGTTTTTGAGCATTTGGTGAATCCAATTGGAAATCATTGGAGATATACCATGACTCCGTGCGGCTTCCAATATGGCATCGAAAGGCACGTTGTCAAAGGCACCCTCGATATCTAAGAAAACACCCAAACAAGATTGCTTTTGAGCGAATGCTTTCTCGATATCGTAAACAACCTTGTGTAAAAGAGTCACAGTGGACTTACCAGATTGATAGGCATGTTGGTTCACATGAAGAGGCACGTTGGCCAGATGAACATCACGTTCATCAATGCGTTCTAAGCATTTCAGAAGAAAAGAGGTCAAACTGATAGGTCTGAAACTCATTGCTTCTTCATACGACGCACGACCCACTTTCGGAATAAACTTTACAGTAATATCCCGCCAGGATTTGGGAATATACCCTGTAGCAAAACTGCAAACAAGTAGTTGTTTCAAAACATGTTTGAAATGATCAAATCCCTTCTGAAACAAAATAGGATAAATCCCATCTGCCCCAGGAGATTTGAAAGGAGCAAAGCTATTAAGGGCCCACTCAATCGATTCTATAGTTACAATACTCCGAGTCGAAGCTAAAGAATCATAACTACAAGAAAAGACATCAGGTTCATCCGAAGATGTAATATCCCCACATCCGGGGAAATGTGTACTGAATAAACATTCCAAAACTTCCTCATCAGAGGAAGTGAAATCACCATTTGGCAAACGAAGTTCGTTCACTTGAAAATCCTTAGATTTTGCAAGGATTTTGTTCAATCGACTGGCTTCACTCAGACTGGAAACATTTGTACAAAGGTTTTTCCTGCCGGATCGTTCAGCAGACCGAAGAGCTTTCTGGTAGGCCTTGCGAGCCGACCTGAAAACCTCCGATCCAGCCGAACGTCGTCTGTTCCAACTCTTTCTACATTGTTTCCTGAGCTTGGCCAGATCAGAGTTCCACTAAGGGGTTCCTCTTGTGGTCTTCACAGACCGCAGAGGGCAAGCTTCTTCAAAAGCTTCCATGATGAAGGCCGTTGTAGTATCAACGGCTTCATCTTAATCACTTGGAGTGTCAATTGATGGTGAGTATCCATAAAATTTGACTGCAACCAAATCGGTAAAGAGATCCCAGTTGGTTGACCGGGGGTTCCTGAAACGCAAAGTTTGCGAAGTAACATTCACATGTTCAAACAAGATGTAGCGATGGTCAGATAAAGATTCTTCATCTGACACATGCCAATTGATCAGCTCGTGACTAATTCTGCTAGAGCAAAGAGTTATGTCTAACACTTCCTCTCTAGATACCAAGAAGGTTGGGCGGTTGCCTATGTTAAGTAATCCAAGATCTGTACTACTTAAGTATTCCATCAAACTAGAGCCTCTCAAATTGATGTCTGAGCTGCCCCAGATTATATGGTGAGCATTAGCATCACTACCAACAATTAGCGGAAGGCCTTTTGAAGTGCAGTATGCAATGACTTGCTTGAAAGCATCCGTAGGGGATGGTTCATCATGCGGTAAATAAACCGTACAATAAACGTATTTCCTGTTGAGGTTTCCAACAGATACATCGATTGTGATAGCACATACATTTCTAGTAGTTAGCTCAGAGATGAGTGTAGCAACGATTGCGTTGTTGACAAGCACACATGCTCGAGGCATGACACGTGAGTTTGCCATTTCAATTTTACTGAAAGTAGCAAACACCGGATTCACAAGGTTTACTAGATAGAAATTCCCCCTACGAAAGTAAGGTTCTTGGACTAACGCCACTTGGGCTGTACCATTTTGCATAAGTCTACAAAGATTGATCGTTGCTGTTCTTTTGTGCTGAAGATTGATCTGAGCTATCCTAACCGTAGCCACTACCCAAACTAGGCAAGATTAAACTCTTAACAATCACAGCACAAAAAAGAACAGAAACAATAAAGCCAGATCGGTATCGATTTGAGTGCGCCAAAGGCGAGGATGCACAGAATACACTGTGTAAAACGCATAATGCGAAACCATATAGGTGAAAATTTAAACTAATTAATAACATCTTCATAATCCCGCCCTTATCCAGTCTCAAGTATGAGATTGAAGAAGGGCAGCTGATTGTCTCGGAGAAACACAAGGTCCACCGCACTATTGCTCCGGTTAATGCAGTAAGGGCAAAATACTGTGGAGGGTGCCCTGGTACTCCACAGGCTCCGTTTGCGATTAGGTTTTTATAAGACCCCCCTAACCATTCATTCCTAGGCACGGTAAGCGTAAAGCCGCATAACACCTTGAATTAGGGGTCACCTGATTAGTGGACTCCTACCACTGGAACAGGCGGTCCGTAGTGCTATTCTTAGCCAGTTGAACTAACCGCTTCCGACACTACACAGCTATCTAAGCTGATCGGGAATAGAAGTTAATATTAACCTTTCTTTTGCATCACGTTGGCAGCAGCTCGCTGACGTTGTGTACGGTTTGGGTCAAAAATGACCCTAATGCCAAAGGGGTTAATGATCAACTTCATACGGGCCCGAAAAGTAGTACTTTCCAGATTGGTAAGCATGTTGGTTCACATGAAGAGGCACGAGGCAAGAATACTAAAAGCACAAATGTCATTATTCCCGGCCACTCCCATTTTTACCGTAACTTGGGATAGGGGAAGGAAATATTGATGTAGCACTTACTTAGGAGGCCTCCAACTCAGTGACACTCCCATAAGTACTACGGAGTGGGTGGTTGGGAGATGTATTAGGTCAAGCCTATTGGCGATCAAATGTGAGGTTAAGTAACGCAAAATTTTCAACTTTGGAAGCAAAAATAACATATTTCTGGCCAATACATTGCATGAAAGTTAGGAGATTCTGCAATAATTTCACTTTTCTTCCATTTGTAGCATTAGTAATTCAGTCTAGGGTTGGTAATTTAGTGTTTTAGAAAAGCGCCACCTGCGCAATTTAGCTTTGCGTTTGATGGTCAATTCTTTACCGTTATTTTATGCCAAAAGTCGATGCTGTTAAATTATTTCGTGATCTTTCTCTGTTGTTTCATGGACGGTTTGTTGGGATTTGGTGACAATAGGTTGTTGGCCTAAGATCTCCTATCCACCGTGATGGGGCTGCCGTATTACATATGGCTTCCTGTGGAAGAGCATTTCATACTCAGCCGCTGAATTCCAGAATAGACGGTATTTGAGCCACGTGCGCATAATATTAACATCGTATAATAGTCTGCGGTTTGCGGTATGATTTTTCACGAATGATTCAACCGCCATCTAGTGTCGGCCCGGCCAAACACAGTACGTTTAGCATTGGGCGATTACGTTTTCGTGACGATGTTTTTTAATGAAATTTGTTCTAAGTGTTACGTCTGTTTCTCTGTGATTCAACTATTCCTGAGTGTCATCTGAGGAGCTACATATGTAGCGATTCAGTTCCATGAACAAGTATAAGATCAGCAACACATTGTCTCTCTTCCAGTTAAATTTTCAATTACATACAATTCTGCGAGATGGTCGGTTATCGTTGATATTTCCCCAACCATCCAACGTAAGAGCCTTTATTCCGAAGACCCGCATAAACCATTTTCATTTCTGTCTGCGAGGGCAGTTAATTGGATAATGTTTTGCAGCCATTCTTGGCTAGCCAATGCAGACCATGTTATACCCAGTCATGCAATGTTGCAATGTTTTTCGAACATACGTGACTTTCTGGGGACTTCCGTTTTATGCCAGTGCCATGAAAAATGCATTTAGAAAGATATTGTTCGATCGTTAGTGACGACAGACGCGCCAAATGTCGTAAAGCGACTGAAAGTGTGTGTGGAATGATGGAATGGTCTCCGTCCGACGACACACCAAGGTTACGGCGTATTTTTCCTATTTTTCCTACATGATTCAGACGCATCGCTCCAGCGCCGATGATGCAATGTGGTTTTCCATCCCAAACGGCCTGGCACATAAAGGTAGGCGCGTTTTCCGCTCGCTCGCGGAATGGATTCTTCTTTCACCGAGAGTTGGTGTTCATCGTACCTACGCCTAAGAATAGCATTTCTGTGTCAAGGTTTATCGGATCTTGAGCTGCGTAGGTATTACTGTGGTTAACTGCACCACAGCTCCGGACCGATTCAGTCGAGAAGAAAGCAAACAGATTCGACATGGCCAATTCAGGATGATTCATGGGGAAAACTCGCGTTGGTTTGCTTCGTTCCGCAGGCAGATTCCAAAAGCAGCGTGAAGTGGGATACATACTCTAGAGCACAAATTCACACAAGTTGAATGTGAATAAGTTGATTTGTGTGAAAATAAGCATAAGGATTGGGCATAGATCATAGTTGGTACTCGGTGATTGACTAGAACAATCAAAATTACACATAGAACTACAAAATTAAACATAGAGCTACACAAAACTCAAAATCTCATTCTACATCAACGAAACGGAATGAAAAACATTCAACTCTTCCCTGGGAAGAAGATCTCATCAGCTCCCGTTTTCATGGTTTTACTGGGTTTGGGGTTTACTCTATCGTAAAGTATTTGCCTTATGTGCCGGTGCTGGGACATACTAGTCAACACGGTTCGAGTTGGGATGGGATAGCCGGGAGTTGTTTATCGTTTTCCGCGCGTTTACTTCTTCCTCGCCTATGCTATGTCATCCATTCACGAGCAAGTGGTGTTTGAGATTGAGATGCCACCGAACGGTGCCGTTTGTGTTGATGAAGCAAACATTGCGGCTCGCTTGCTCGCGCGGCATTTAGCCTAGAAATGTATACGGAAAAGCGCGCGCATGGTGGTTGTGGAGTGAAATTTTAGAATTTATGCTGCACTAGGCCGGGAAGGCTAAAATTAAAACTCTGTTGGGGAAGGTGCAAGCGAGCGATAGTGTAGAAGAGATACACACGTGGAGTGTGAGGCATGCGTTTGTGTGGTGGTTGCTGCCGGTCGGTCGTAGATTCACCATCTGTTTAGATTTCCCAACTATGATAATCTTCGAAGTGCTGGGAACTGCCTCCTCGATACAATGTTTAAAGAAGAAGATAAATTCTAGTCTTTCACAAATTTAAGCAGTCGTGACATTGCAGTGCAACTTTTTTTCGAAAAACCTATTTTTTCTTGAATTTAATACTGCTACACCTTGCTACACATTGCGCCAAAGGATCGTGGCAGGCTGTGCGCGCGAGCGGCTGCGTTTTCGAAACGGTCATGCGTTTTCTCTGCTCCGCGTTCTTTTGATTATGGTCGACCGAATTGAGAAGCGGCTAGCGTTGCAAATTTTGCCTTGGAAAGTGCTTGGTAATTGATCTCCGGATAATTCGCGATTGTTATGAGAGATTGGCTTACTGCGCTGCCATAGTACAGCGTCAAAGTGAGAGTAAGAGGGCGCGTCCAAAGGATTTTCGTGGATTTGCTGTTGTTGATATTCTTCTTTGCGGTTTGGCACACGCGTACTCCCACTCTCATGCGTAACTATAACCGCACCGAGTGCCGGAATTCGTCGTCATTTTCGCATGATTCACCTGTGATTTTTGGAGATATTACTGCTGGATGCCCGGGACTCGCAAATGGAAGTCTACAATTTCGTCACGAGTGTACTGGAATTCGTATAATTTGGTGAGTTTGTTCCTGTACATCGTTGTGGTGCCTAAAAGTTGACCAAACGTAACGTATACTTCGGACATACTCTTCCACTAACAATACCCAAATTCTCGTGACACCCAAGCCTGAGAGGACGAAGAGGTCTCAGCATACCTACGAGAGACGAACCAGCCAAGGGCTGAAAGTCTCTATAATAAAGACAAATCAATCAATCAGCATACCTTTCTCAGGTGTCCAACGAATATTCCATGCCCATACCTCAGCTGTCGCAAGGACGTGGTCAGGACAGCCCTCAGCCGTTGGAGGATTGCGACAATCTTGTCTGAAGTGCTCCAATACATGCCCTCGCGTGTGCGTTACAGTTGTTTGATATATTTCCCATGGGAAAACTGTCAAAAAACACAAACCTCTACGGAAAGGTGCTATGTGTTCCAGGCCTTAGAGTCAGTGATTAGCCCCAAATCTCTGTCCTTCAGTAACGGACGGGAAGGAGGCAATTCTCTTAGGCAGCATCCATTTATTACGTAACGTTAAAATCGGCATTTTTTAACCCCCCTCCCCCCCTCCGTAACGCTTTTTTGTATGAAAACCCGAAATTTTTTGTATGGGCCGTAACGCTCGGCTACACTCCCCCCCTCCCCCTAGACCGTTACGTAATTTGTGGACAGCGCCTTAACAGCGGTCTGGGAATGCACCACCTATAAATTTGTGCGACTTGCTTGCTAATGCCAAGGCTAATGCTAACTTTGCTACACATGGCGCCAAAAATCATGACTACTATGATTCACTGCAAATCCATCAAACAGTAAACTTAAATCACCATAAACATCTCTATATATTTTCCCATTCTTCTTGTGGTAAGGGAACGTCCATAAATTACGTCACGCTTTTAGGGGGAGGGGGGTTTAGCGAAGTGTATCATACAAAAAGTGTGACATAGGAGAGATGGGGGTTGAAAATGGACAATTTTAGCGTGACGTAATTTATGGACGTTCCCTAATGTTCTAATTGGAATAAACTCTGCTTCCAAGCTTAGAATTCTACGAGTACTTCCACAGTTATTCATTGATAGTTTCCTCTGCCACTGCACAGTGTTTTATTTTGCCGATTTTGTGCGCTTTTTTATTAACTTTTTAATCGTTGATTTTTGCGATATAGTTTCTTCGGAGAAGTTTCTACATAAGACAAAGCGTATTTTTGACATGAAGAGCTGGATGATCAATCCACCTATAAGTGAGATAAAAAATGTTTTTTTTTTAAATGCAGATAGACGTTTGATGTCTTCGGCAAAGTTCAAAGTTGTGCAAAATGCAATTTTTAACAACTTTGACAAAGACGTCATAATGCTAAATCTAAATACTTAACGAGATATATTGCGTTGTATGTGCATGACCCCTACAAATAATATATTTCATCATAACATTTTAACGGGATTTTTTACATTTTTTTTCGTCTTCTATAAAGTTGTTTAGAATATAAAAATAGGTAGATGTTTTTGCTGAACATCGAAAAACGCTAGCTTATGGAATGAAAAAGTTATTAACAAATTACTGATTTTTTAGGGTAACTTTGAACACGTCTAACTGCTTTCGGCGCAAAATGGCGCAGAGAACCGTTTCAAATAATGAAACAACTATGTTTCTACAATATTTGATAATTATTTGTTCATTTATCATAACACATAAAGCATACACTTGCATACGAAAGTTTTAGCAATTTTCATAAAGTAGAAAGATAGTTGTTTCATTATTTGAAACGGTTCTCTGCGCCATTTTGCACCGAAAGCAGTTAGACGTGTTCAAAGTTACCCTATAAAAATCAGCTATTTGTAAATAACATTCTTAATCCAAAAGCTAGCTATTTTCGGTGTTCAGTAAAAACATGTATTTTTACATTCTAAACAACTTTATAGAAGCCGAAAAAAAATGTAAAAAATCCCGTTAAAAAGTTATGATGAAATATATGATTTCTAGGGGACATGCACATACAACGCAATATATCTCATAAAGTATGAGATTTAGCATCATGACGTCTTTGATAAAGTTGTTCAAAATATTTTTTCAAAAAATGCAGATAGACGTTTGAAGTCTTCGGCAAAGTTGTGCAAAATGCACAATTTTGCACAACTTTGCAGAAGACTTCAAACGTCTATCTGCATTTTTTGAAAAAATATTTTTTTATCTCACTTATAGGTGGATTAATCATCCAGCTCTTCATGTCAAAAAATGCGCTTTGTCTTATGTAGAAACTTCTCCGAAGAAACTAAATCGCAAAAATCAACGGTTAAAAAGTTATTAAAAAAACGCACGAAATCGGCAAAATAAAACACTGTGCAATGATCATTTTGCATGTACGTACGTACATATCGTGTTGCAGGCAAGAAGATACTCTAAGGGCCGATTTCTTCACCCTGGCTTAGGCGTTAAGCCAGGTTTAACTGTATGGGTAAGCCTGGCTTACGCGTTAAGCCGAGGTGAAGAAATCGGCCCTAAGCCCAAGGAAGTCAAGGAAATTTCCTTTAGGAAAAGTTCATGGGCGACCGTGAATCGAACCCTTCGTTCTCAGTATGGAACGTGCACTTCAGGTCCTTATCTCTATGTATACAAATCAGTCAAGCTATAAAACTCACGACCTACCCAAGTAACCACGGTGCTGAAGCCTTATTGCATGCAGATATATACCCAGGTAGCCAATAAGCAGTTAAAATGGCAATAATTCGGCACTATATGCGCCTTTACAGCAGGCCATTAAATGCTAATCTGCCGTATATGCGCCGTTAGTGCTAATTAAATGCAGGTTTTGGCCCGATATACAGCTGATTAAATGCTTATCCCTCCTATCCCCCCAGATTGTCAAAAATAAAAACAAAATATTTCCCCTGCCCATTTTACGGCTTCCCTTTCTGTTATTTTTTCTCACTCTCCTGCTGTGGAACTTTTGAGGCTTGGGGCACGTCCTGGACTGCTGTTGCTTTTTTTATGCTGCTTCTGGCCAAATTGGGATTCGATCCCTCGATCCTCGGGTTGACGATGGTGCTGAACCGCGCTACAGGGTAAGCTATAGATGATCAGATGAATCGCGTTGGATTTGTGATCTATTTAAGGCATGAGTTCGTTATGCTATGTGCTCGGCAGGTGCTAATAATAAAATCGATCATAGGAAACCAATCACGGAATTAATTTGCCAATGCATGTTTTCCTATTGATTTTATTCGTTGTTGACTATGATTGACTGGACATGCAAATGGTGATGACTTCTGCAGCCGTAGCACGTAAATTAGAAAGAGGAAATGTGTTGTGGCTTTAGCAGCACTCATCTCTCTTAGCAGTTTCATGGCAATAAAGTAGCAGTTGTGATTCCAGTTGACCAAAATATACCGTGCATTTGAAATGCTACGAATCTGCTGCCAAATTTTAAGTAGCATTTGAATTGTTAATAAAGGGCAGTTAAGCAGTCGAACTGCTATGATACGGCAATAAGCAGGCCAAATGCAGATATAAAACAGAAATACGGCTTATTCAAATGCTTATTGGTTACCTGGGTAGTGTATTTAAAGCAATCATTACTTTGCATGAACACTTAAGGTTGATTTAAAGTGGAAATGGCAACTATGCGACTGATTCAAGATTATACCAGTATAATCGTTATTTGGTTCTATAATTGCCACTTTAAATCAACCTTAAGTTTGCATGTAAAGTAATGATTGCTCTAAATATACCCTATATCAGCATGCAATAAAGCTTCAATACCGTGGTTACTTGGGTACCGATTAGCATGATTTTTACACTGTTCAATTCGTCTTCAGGGCGGCTATACTTATATATTGAAATAGTTACGAAAATCGAAATATGTATAAATGAATCTCAGTCATACAATTTATTTGACGTTACTTGTTTATTTTACCCGACACCCAATGGCCGTGTGGCCTTTTAAGGGAAAACTGTTTTGTACAAATGTTTAATTCAGTCTAGTATTTCTTACATGGTTTGTCGTCTTAGTCTTTATTGATTTTGCTGTTCTGCTTGTCGTCGTGTGGTCATGGTTTTGCTTCTAAGGGTATGTTATAATGTGTTTAGTTAATTTTACCAATTTAATTTTTAATGCCAATTTTTAACTTACAATTGTACAAATTTCTGCGTTACACTTTTACTTATTTGTCACAGGGTTTTGTCTAGTGGTAAAAACGGTTATTTCAAAATGGTGAATTTCTGTTGTGTCAATTTATAGTTTGGTCAGTTTATAGTATATGGAGCTTTTGTGCTTTTATAGTTATTGTGTGATTGTTGTGTTTGTTGTCGATTTGTTCTGCTCTGTCTATTCTTAAGTGTGTGCAATATGCCTGCGTATTGCACACATTTAAAAATAGGCAGACAGATGATTTGTAATGTTATATTTATGTTTCGCAATGAAAAATAAAACAGAGCATTTACTGGGTTTCATTACAGTTTGCTTGTAATAGAACACGCAACCCAAGGCCTGGAACTGTTAATGCTATATTTTTAACTTGTTAAATATGAATATAATGCTAGACATGAAATTCAAATCAAAGAAGCCGTGCTATAACCGTCACAGTTTTGAGCTCTTATAGTGGAAACTCAGATTGTCAATCATGCAATTGCATTATGATTATCATGATACATAATGCAACCGAAATGAGTAGCATTATGAATCATAATGCAACTATTTGGTAAAATACGATAAAGTAGGCCGTTTTGGTATTCAAACGGCTAGCATAAAATTACCGAAGTAACCAATAAGCAGTTGAAATGGCATCTATTGAGCACTATATTTGCCTTTACAGCAGGTCATTAAATGCTTATCTGCCGTATATGCGCCATAAGCACTACTTAAATACAGGACTTGGCTCAATATACAGCTGAATAAATGCTTATCCCTTCTATCCTCCAAACTGTCAAAAACCAAAATATATTTCCCTGCCCCTGTCCATTTTTCCCAAATCATTGTCTCACTTTCTCTTTTTATTTTTTTTTTCTCTTCTGATCAACTTTTGAGACTAGGGGCACGCTCTGAATATGTTGTTTTTTTAGTGCGTTTTGTTCTGGGATTATGCAAGGGGGTTATGGCATGTTTTTGGCAATGACGATTAACCTGGGCTTGTTAGGGGAATATCTGTAAATAAAAAAGAAAATCGTGTTAAGTACTGTTCCTTTGAATTCCACTAAGAATCGTAATATACGTATCTATCAAAGGTTGCAAATTCTTAGTGGAATTCGAAGAAACAGTACTTAACACGATTTTCTTTTTTTATGTTTTTGGTAGTTGAAATCAATAATGGAAAACGAACCACGGCATATTTCTTTAGAAAATCTTCTGTTCTTCCATAGATTTACCACAGACAAACAGACGTAACACCTTGAACGATTTTCATGAAAATCCTAGTGAAATTCCATCACCCAGTTCACAATACCATCACCTGGTGAAAAAGTTGCACGAATCACTGTGTTGTGCAATATCATCAACAGAAGGCGCTAGTGTGAAACGTCAAACGCATAGAAGAACGATGCGCGCGCCTCTGGTTGTGAAAGCCACAACTATGAAAATTTAAAATGATCGTTGAAAGCGTGGTCGATGGAAATTTCGCAAGTGTTACGTCTGTTTGTCTGTGGATTTACTATAAATCAAAGGACATCCAAATGATAGCAGTTGTTACTGTCGAGGTTCATATTTGGCAGTCCTGTAGAAATTTCTTCCAAGGTTTTCACATTTTTCACGTATATTGCCATTGAAATCCTTCCAGATGGATCTAACGGATAATCCACTAATGCATCCTCCGAGGATGTGCTTGAAAATCCTTTGTGATTTCCTAAAGAAGTTGCACCACCATATGCTCCATGAATTTTGTCTGAGTTTCCTTTATGTATTCGTTCACTTCCTCTAGGCCTCCTAAGATGTTAGGCCCGTTTGGATCATATTGACACCAACATCCTACTAGGGTTAAGAGTTTCTTCTGGAATGAATATTTTCTAATCTCCTATATTTTTTCCAGAACTACTTTTAGGCTTCTTCTAGTGTGTGACGAACTAGCTTAAGGTTAAAATTCACAAAATAAAAAAGCTTCCACTAGAGATTCCTAGGGACACTACTTGAAAGTTCCTTCAGGGATTCTTCAAAACAACATTTCCGGAAATTCCGGTAATTACGTGCAATTCCGCTTAGTTGTGAATTAGAATTCCATAAGAAATTTGTGTTTATATGTATTTATGACTAAAAGATTTACTTACCCCTGCGATTTTCCAAGAGTTCCTTCTGGGATTTCTTTATGAATTTCTCCTAAGAATCGACCCGATTTTCGTTTTTAAACGGACATCCTGGACCGCCTACTGGAATCCTTCCATAAGTTGGAAGGCAATCAATTCTGTTCTGACCCAGATTCTTTTAAAATTCTTTCATGAGTTCATTCGGATCCGGGCTTTTCTTCAGAAGTTTCTACAGGAATTCTTGGGTTTATTCTAAAAGATTTTACGGGCTTCCACCATGGGTTTCTTTTAAAATTTGTTCTGAGTTTGACTGCAAGGCCGACAACACCCCTAAGTAGCTCTGGAATTCGTCCAGAGATTTCACTATGATTTCCTCCTGGTATTCCAACAAGAGCTTTTTAGGCTTTTTGCAGAAGCTCGTTTTGGGATAAGTTTTGGATTCCTCCTAGAGCTTTTACTATATTTCCTCTAGAACAGTCTATAGAACTCCTAGATTCCTGAATAGTTTCAATGAGAATTTATTGCATCCCCGTTCATTGCTACTTTTTCAGTTTACCGGGAACCTGTCTGGAAACCCAAACAGATCTAGGGTCTGGGACCATTTGGGCAGGAGCATCTATTTTGGGCACTTGCTGCTATAACTCAGTCAATTTCGAACCGA
Organism: Aedes albopictus; assembly: GCF_035046485.1. Classification (NCBI taxonomy): domain Eukaryota; kingdom Metazoa; phylum Arthropoda; class Insecta; order Diptera; family Culicidae; genus Aedes; species Aedes albopictus. The sequence goes on from NC_085137.1 coordinate 428,466,080, forward strand.
TTGACTTGAATTTTTGAACATAGCTAGATACTGCGCCTTCCTGATCGTGTTTCAAAAATTAGGTCAATCGGTTAAAAAATGACTGAGTTATAGCAGCAAATGCCCAAAATAGGTGCTCCTGCCCAAATGGTCCTAGACCCTATATAAATAAAAATGCAATGGTATGTCACGAATAGGCTCGGGAACGAGGCAACGGGTGTACTTCATTCTTTCACTGTTGCATTCGGACAGGGCTCCAACGTGTTCGTACGAAAAAAATAATTGGAAAAAGTGTACGGGAAGGCAAGAAATACGGGAAAATCTGAAACTGCGTTTTGAGTGGCACTTTTCTATGGACTTGGATGCCAAAAACACAGTAGGCAGGCAGAACGACGTTTGCCGGGACAGCTAGTCTATCCCTTTCGTGACGGACCATAAAAGAATGATTATCTCAAATTTTCTCTTATAAACTTAACGTCCTCTAGAATAAAACTTTCTTTACTTCGGCTACTTTATCCACCTATGCACTTTTTGGGGTCAAATTAGGACCAGCACAATTGTGCTGGTCCGTCCTCAAGCCGGTCGATGTTTATGGTACAGAAGATTTATTGTAATTATTAAATCACTGCAAAGTGTTAGTTTGTAGAAATTTGGACGTATAACTTTAAATCTAGGAACACGAGATCAGCTTGACAGGGTATTCAAATCATAGAAGTGAATAAGAAGAAGATAATAAGAACAGCAAATTCCTGTTCGAATCTATTTCATAATTTCGATAATATGGAGTTGGACACGAATGCCAACTTTTTTGGTAAAGTGCCTTTAATAAAATATAATAATAATAATAATATGGAGTAATATTATTCACCCAAGTATTCAAAGTTCTTTAAAAAAAACTCGTACAAGCTGATATCGTGTTCCTTGAGTTGAAATTTTACGTCTAAGTTTTTAAAAAACTAACACTTTGTAGTGATTTAATAATTAAAATCAATCTTCTATACCATAAAACGCCTAAGAATAGGCAATTTCCGATGGAACTTGGACCGCCTTGGGAACGGAACAGCACAATTGTGCTGGTCCCACTTTGACCACCCAGAAATCTTGTGCTTTTCAACAAAGCACCACTTTTTCTTCGCCGTTTTGCAGAACTACTCTTTTTCTATCGATTTTTATCTCTGCATACCAGGATTAAACAAATATTTATAAAAATACGACAGATAAAATTTTTTCAACTTCTAGGGTGATTGTTTACTTTTTGTTTAACTTACTGTGGCGTTTTTTAGAGGCAATTCCAATCAAACCTGAGGCTCAGAAATACAAGTTAGAGTAATAACTCGATCATAAAAATTATTTACATCACATATTTTGAGAAAAAAATAATTGAAAAAAATGTGTAAAACCAATGCCGAAAAACAGCACGATTGTGCTGGTTCGTCCCGAAAGGGCTATATAAATAAAAATGGAATGGTGTATGTATGTCACGAATAGGCTCGGGAACGGGTCAACAGATCGACATGATTCTTTCACTGTTGCATTCCGCCAGGGCTCCGACGACGTGTTCGTACGAAAAAATAATTAGAAAAAGTGACCGGGAAGGCAAGAAAAACAGGAAAATCTGAAAATCCATTTTGAGGGGCATTTCTTCATGGAAACGGATGTAAAAAACAGAGTAGATAGGCAGGACGACGTTTGCCGGGACTGCTAGTTAGAAATAAAAGTCTTTATAATCAACTGGGGGATCTTTTTCGTCAGGACCATTTCGGAGCAGCACTTCTAATGAAACCAATCTAACGAAACCGTTTTTATCCTTTCAATATGTCGTGATCTTTTAAAAATATTCGTATAAATCATGGCACCTGTGGTGTACATCCGGGTCTGGCTGGAGTACTACTGATCTTTGAGATAATTGGGAACGTCAAAATAAAACCGTCTGTCTGTCCTCCGGTGATAATTTCACTATGACTGGCGGCCGGCATCAGCCAAATTATTGACAATCATAAATCATAATGGACACTGGCTGCAAACACGATGTGCATTATTGGTACCATTACTCGTGTAGATAACAGAACCGTAGCTGAAAATACTACGCAATCGTAAAACAGGGAGTGTCCATATGGTCATGTTTGATGAACACTCTTAAGGGAATTTTTTGCACCCTTACTATCAATAATGCGCTGTAAATATAAAACCGTTGAGCCACACTATGTGACAGTTTTTGATTTTATAACAAAAAAAACTAATATTTATCAGCATTGATTTCAAATAACTAACCGTTTTTCCAATAATAGTCCAATTCGTCTGCGTTCCTCATAGGTATACCGTCAGTTGTAAGTAATAAACAAATATAGGAAGTTGAGCCTAATCTATGATCTTTATCAAGTTCATGTTAATATGCGACCACCACACAGTGGCTGATTTCGTCATTTTAGCGCGCTTAATTAATAACTTTTTAACTATGAAGTTTAGCGTCATGGTGTCTTCGAGAAACTTTTTCGCTATAATAAGGAGCTTCTTTTGAGCTATTGTAAAAATCGATCAATCCCCCTAAAAGTGAGATAGAAAATTTATTTTTTGCATTTTTCAAGATACAAGGTTGGTGTTTTCACAAAAGTTGTTGGTAATGTTATTTGGAGCAACTTTGTCAAAGACGCCAAGTTAGTAACTCCGTTACTTTTCAAGTTACGTTACGTTTTTTATCATCAGCCCCTTGAAAAGGGTTTTTGCGCAATAACATTCGGAGGATTGATTCTCAATTTTTCTGATGTTCTACAAAGTTATAGATAATGGTAAAACACATAACTTTGCCGAACACGACATCCCGATTATTTCAAAAATAAAATAGTTATAACGGTTTTTATAGTTTTTTGGGCCATATTTCAAGCATATATAACCTAGCTATAGGCAATTATATGCAAATTTCCTATTACGCATGTAAATATACAAGTAATTGCCTCTCTTAGAAAGCCAAAACCATCAAACTGTAAGAGACTGTAAGATGGTTTTTGTACAGAAACTTTCAACCATCTATGTTACTTTTATATGGGATTTATTCATATTTTCACCATATTTTTTGAGAGTTCATGGCAGCTTGCATTTTTATTGTTATTGTAAGTGTGTGGATATATAGAAAGGATTGTGGTGCATTCTGCAACATTCATGAAGTACGTTACATGAAAACTTACCAGCTACTTCTATTTTCTGACTAACTGACAGTGCTGCACGTAGTCCACGAAAAGAACGCATAAAGTGTTACTTTTTTGTCAGATCACGATTAAACAGCACCTTACTGTAAAGTACTATAAGATTTATAATAAGCTATAACTATTGTATACATGTACTAGATGGAACGTTCACAAAATATGTCACGCGCAAGTTAAGAATTTGAGAAAAAATGGCACTTCGTTCGCTCTTTTCGTGGACTACATGCAGCACTGTGAGTTAGTAAGAAAATATAAATCGATGGTAAGTTTTTGTGTAACGTACTTCATGAATGCTCCAGAATGCACCACAATCCATTCTATATATTCACACACACGTACAATAACAATAAAAATGCAAGCTGCCATGAACTGTCATATAAATATGTTGAAGATATGAATAAATCCCATATAAAAGTAACATAGATGGTTGAAAGTTTCTGTACAAAAACCATCAAACAGTTTCTTACAGTTTGATGGTTTTGGCTTTCTAAAAGAGGCAATTACTTGTATATTCACATGCTTAAAAGGAAATTTGCATATAATTGCCTATAGCTAGGTTATATATGCTTGAAATATGGCCCAAAAAACTATAAAAACCGTTATAACTTTTTCATTTTAGAAATTAGAAGAATGTCGTGTTCAGAAAAGTTATGTGTTTTACCATTATCTATAACTTTGTAGAACATCAGAAAAATTTAGAATCAATCCTTCGAAAGTTATTGCCCAAAAACTCTTTTCAAGGGGCTGATGATAAAAAACGTAACGTATCTTGAAAAGTAACGGAGTTACTAACTTGGCGTCTTTGACAAAGTTGCTCCAAATAACATTACCTACAACTTTTGTGAAGACACCAACCTTGTATCTTGAAAAATGCAAAAAATAAATTTTCTATCTCACTTTTAGGGGGATTGATCGATTTTTACAATAGTTCAAAAGAAGCTCCTTATTATAGCGAAAAGCTTTCTCGAAGACACCATGACGCTAAACGTCATAGTTAAAAAGTTATTAATTAAGCGCGCTAAAATGACGAAATCAGCCACTGTGCACCAGTGCAAACATTTGAGTCGTCTGTTTGGGATACTGAGCTCTAACTAGTAGTAGCTTGATGGAACCTTCAGAGCACATGCTTAACTATATGTTTAAACATGATAGAATCCGCATCCGACCATCATAAATGTTTATGCACGATAAGTTGTGTTGTAATAAGCGCCAAGTAGTTGGTTACCAGATGATTCAGGTTCAAGTGTGTGGTTACTGCAATAACCATGGTAATACATCCTAGGGTAATACTAGATCAATCACTTCCCGAGGAATCCCCGCTCTCATCGATTGTTGTCTTATCATCAGTTCAATAGGCAGCGCCTCCTACCGTTCCAAAGTCCTGTTGTCATTTCCTCATGTAATTGATATGTAAGTTTTCTTTCCCTAGATTTAGCATGTCACCGTCAACCAAGCGATATGCGCCATCGAAAATTTTAATTAATATTCGAGATTTATCGCCCCCATCGGAATCGTCATCAGCATCGCAATTTTGATTGATTGTTCCGTTGGTGTGTGTGTGTGTGTGTGAGGTGAACTCTTATCGGTAATTAGTAGGTAACCTGGAGATATCGGATCTGTGACGCACGACGTCGATGAACTTCCAATGCTCGCTCGGGGTGTTGTAAATAATCGTAATCTTTTCAATGAAACTGCAGTGTGACATTTAAATGGCAATTTACAGTTCAGTACAAGGGGGAAACACGCGTGTCTTAGAAACTCTGGAATGAGTATTGCTGTTATTAGAGATAGCAGAGCTGTAGAGTGAGCTAATCGTGGTAAAAGATGCCGATCAGTCTGCTATGGAAAGCTACAGTGTACAGAAGAGTATTTTTTAACTTCAGTCCCGCCAGCATTAGTTGTTCATGAACTTACTTAAGCAAATCTAAAAATCGAAACTATAAAACACAAACTTTTATTTGTTTTTTGGTCCTAATTCATAAACTACCTAGACTTTAAAGGGGAAAGTCCGACCAAAACCAAGGTTGCAAATTTTCTATGGTCATAAGTTTGTGATGGTAAACATTAAAGGCTACACGTATTGTCTGGATAGAGCCATTTGCTGGCAAGAAGCATTGGCTGAGACTCATGGACCCGCATATTGCAAATTCGATGAAAGCAGTGCTTGAGTCTACCACCAAGAAGGGTCTTTTAATTGATTCAGCGGTCCAAGAATGGCCTGTCTTTACAACTTCTACTCCAGGCTAAACCCAGCCGTTCAACATTGAGATCCCAATTAAATTGCTGTTTAAATTGTTGTTTCCAACGAGGGTCGCGCATCTATCAATGCGATGCTACGCTGCTGCTGTTGCATCAAAATGATCGAAATTCGCCAATCTTAGATTGGATGATATTATTTTTATTTTCAACTCCCGTTCAACTGTGATAAAACAAACGGATGGAATGACTTGAAACGCTGTTTTTACCAGGAATTAAATTCCTGAGATAATAAGAATATCTCGATAACGAGAAACTTTCGCGGTCTGCACAATTGTTCATAAATAGGTTATCGCGATAACAGGGTTTCTAGTGCGATCGATACAGGAATGATTTGCGATGCGATTGGGTTGCGAGGGTTTACGTATCTCAAAAACCTTCAAAATACGTACAAAATTAATGATACATCAAAGCAATCAAATCACCTTTATCAAACATTATGTGAATTCTTCATCAAGGTACATAATGCAGAATGCCTGCATTAGGGTAAACAGGTATAATATGCCCCCCTTAAGCAAAAATAGCAATATATCTTAAACTAGTGCCTTATTCCATTTATTATCCATTGCAAATCGTTCTTCCTAAAGTCAGTGAAGTGTTGCATGCGAACTTTGCTTTTGGAGGGACGGCTATGAAAGCTTTGAAACGTTTTTCGAAAACGTTCCAAAATTTGCCTTTTCAAAACAAACGGGGCGATACGCCCCATCAAAAGAAAAACGTCCAGCCCCGTGATAAAACTGTCCCAGGGGATAATTCCACCACATGCTTATCTTAGGAGGGTCTTTTAACACGTGTTTAACTACATAAAAGTTGCAAAATCAGGCCAAACATATCTAAAGGTCCTATCTGCAAAAGAGAGGCTCTCTTTGGTTTCCCTTTTTCTCTTTAATATCTCAGCTGTTTATTTGAATTATGATTGTCTCCTAGTTGAAAAGTGTACCACTACATAGCAATAATTGAAAGAGGAAGTGAACAAAGAGAGCCTCTCAAATGCAGATAGGACCTATTGAAATGTTTGGCCTGAAATAACACAAGCGAACAAAATTAGCTTTGTTTACAATGAAGTCAGCTTACAAGAGGCAAAATATTACGTCAAAAGCCTCGATTTCAGACTTTTTGATATTTTTATTGCTTTTCTTTGGCGTCAATTATTCTTCAATTTTTAAGATTTCTAATCGATCACGCTTGCGAAAACCGCTTGAATCGCTAGAAACTGAAGGGGGGCGTTTTGCCCCGGTGGGGTACATTATACCCCAAGTAACAAATCAGCAACCTTTTAGCTATTCTCGAAATTTAAAACGGTTTTATTGTAGCAGTTGACATGCTAATTTGTTTAGATAGTGCATTTATTGATGCAAAATTGTCAAGTTTTATTTCTGCTCCTCAAGATGTTTTCTAAACCATACTCAGCCAAACAATGAAGTCAAAGGTTACTTGGATTTAAAGTTTAATTAAAAGAGGTTCTCTAGCCATTCATAAAGCCATCATAATAAAACTGGAAATTATGATTTTATAATTGCCTTGGTAAAATGCTGCATAATACTGTTTTGTTATTACAAAAGCCACTTTAAAGTTAATCGGTTTCAGTACAGGGGAAATGGCATTATGTATTGCTATCCGGCCTGGGAAAATGGTTTCATAAAATACTTCACTCTGCATTCATTTTTTACATGTTGACATTGGGAAAACACATTTTAAGCGAGAAGTACGAACAAATTAATGTATACGCCCAGAATTAGGTATATTGCTGCACAACTTTCCGTTTTTGTATCAAAACAATATTATGAAATATTGCGTTTCATCCTTATTATGAAATGCACCGCTTTTCACTATCGAAACATACAGGTGTTGAGTCAATGTTATCCATCGTTAAATACTTACGGCCGGCACGTCGGAGATGACCGGCATCATTTGTATACGAGAAGCATTCCGATACATATTCTTGATTACAAGTTCCCGTCGAGTGGTCCGCGCACTTGACATCACAGAACCAGTACATACAGACGCAAGTGAACCACATCAAATAGCCTGCATATCAACCAATTGGGCACATGAAAACACACGAACGATGGTAAAGCGATTAAGATGTTAAGTAGTCAATCACGGCTTTCGCGGAATGTAAGGTATACCGATCTACAGATCGGCCTTTTTGGTCGGTTCAAATCCATAAAAATAGTAGAAAATGAACAGAAGAAATTACTCAATCTCAATTGAACCCTGTATGAAATGAAAACACTGCCTCAGCTGTCAAAGTAATGCTGAATGCTGCTTGGTCAGCATAAAAGCAGAAAAATAACTAAGCGATCTACAAGTGACATTTAATACAACAGTATGGCATCCATAAATGCCAAATCAAAACAATTAGCTCTTTTTTCGGACTTCTTAAAAGCAAAACAACATTGCTAAGGAAAAATACTTGTTTGTAGCACGTCCATGTTAGTTTCACTTTCTTTGGCTATTTATTCTAATAATGAGATCTACTGTTAGCTGACTTTTTGCTTTATGATGCAACTTTAGGTGATTAAAATATGTATGCCTCATCTGGAAACACACAAATAGCACACAAATACACGAATATAAAAATAAACTTTTTTTCTAATAAACATTGTCACGGGGAGATTTTTTTTTATTTTCAAAATTATTTGAAATTTAAGGAATTTTGAGAGGGTACTTAGAATTTCACATATTTTCATGTATATTTCACTGTAAATCTCGTTGCGCATATGGAACAAAGGCACTGGCTGATAAATACCCCACTTTGAAAACAGGAGAAAACACTTCAGTTAAAATTTGTGGATTTGTTTTCATTTGTTCACTTTCATGGAAACTAATCTGTCAAAGCCGAATGAAATTTATGAATTCAATAATGTTACGATAAAATCATTTTCTAGTGAGAACAGCTTTCATCTAGGTAAAGTGGCATTGTCATGGCTATCACAAAAGCCGTGTTGTTTTATTTACAGTTTGTATTTGGCTTTCAAAAGATCTTCAAAGCAATGATCGTGTTACCTTTTTGTTTTGATTGCGAGTATATACATAAATTTCACAACCTTCTCCAGGGTGGGCCAACTAGACATATTCTGATCTACAAGAGGTTTTGGTGGAGGTTTTGAAGATTAATATGCAGTGACCAGGGTTTTATAACACCCTTGGAGTAATGCATAAAACCAAAATTGTTACTTGGGACCCTTTTACCCTACCAATAAACATTCGCAATAAATAATGTTGCCGTTTTTATTTGTGGACTTTTTCTTGAAATCGAAGTTTTCATAACCTTCTTTAATTGTTTTTTTTTTAACTTTTCAAAAACTATTCTTACTGTTTTAGATAGCCCATGTTGAGGTTGACAGGTTCGATTTCCGGCCTATCGAAGAACTTTACGTCATGGAAGTTTTCGATTCCCTTGGGCATAGAGTAATGCCTGCCACATGATTTCCACATGATGTCCTACTGTTTCGCATAAACTTACAATAGATGTTTTCCTGCCATTCCGTGCAGGTCTTGTGTTTTCCTCAATGTTACAGGCCAATTGAGAGAAAAGGATCAAGTCTACCCAGTGTCCCCTACAGTAAACCATTCTCAATTTGCACAAGTTGAGAACTCTCAACATTATCCAGATTAATAATGGCACTAGTCACGTTTTTACGGTCAACGGGAAGGAAAGTGGTAATTTTATTCACAAATTTATCTCTCAATTTGTCAATTAAACATACACTGTGTCTTAGAAAAAGCTTGAGTTTTTTCGTCTATTTCAGACATACACGCTGACTGGTATAGCCGTTAAAGGGCAATAAAACTATCTGCCTAGACCGGTGTACTTTTTGTTACAATTTAAGTTATTTTAACATCGTCCTGCATCTCAATATATTTTTCTAGTCTGGATTGTAGGGGTAGCCTATGTAAACGTATTTCCACGCCTTGCTATCCAGCTTCTTACGGTGCTGCTTCGGTACGTGACAATACGCAGGACTATTCCAGACGCGTAGTCCAAACACAACCGGCCTACCTACGATCCTACTACATCTCTAAAGGTATCTCTTTAACCTGAAGAGCCAGTGTTGTTATAACTTCTACCTATATGTCCCCAGTAAACCAATGATCGTATAAGATGTTGAATAAGATGTTAAAGTGGAGACGATATACGTATATTTTACCCTAAATGGAGGCATGCACGCATATGGCCTCCACTTTATCATCTTATACGATTACTGGTTGTCTGGGTCGCTACTAATTGAATGGAACCTCTGTTGAGTGGGTTGAGTTGGTGAGATTCGAACCCACGACTCCGTATCGCTAGTCCGGCGCTTTAACCAACTAAGCCACAGAACAAGTGCCCATGAGTGGTCAATGCATACTGATTTCGCACTGACCATTCGGTCGGTGAAGAAGCATGCGGCTGTAGGGCTTCAAATCTCGTCGCATAAACAATTCGTTCGCGCTTATCATTTTGAAGGCGCAACAGCGGGAGTGAGGGAGATTGACATATGAGCCGAAAGAGTTGTGAAAGATGGACCCGGTTGGGTTGGTGCTTGTAATCCAGTTTGACTTTCTATTTCACAGAATCGTAACTTGTTCTGTGGCTTAGTCAGTTACAGCGCCGGACTAGCGATACGGAGTCGTGGGTTAGAATCCCAGCAAAACAAGAGGTATTTTTTCACAAACTTATCTCTCAATTTGTCAATTAAACACACACTGTGTCTTCGAAAAAGTTTGAGTTTTTTCGTCTACACCGGTCTAATCAAAATAAAAACCAATTTTTTTTTAAATAAGATCAAAATTATAACCAAATAAGATATAAATGTTAGCTTCAAGAAAACTAGTATCTATCATATTTTTATACAGTTGTGTAAAATTATTTACTGAATGTTGAAGAATCAAAACTAAATTATTTCACAATGAGTTATTATCGTATTATAAATGAGTTATAATATTTTTAAATACCGAAGACGTTGAACATGGCTATATCACAATATCATGGTTTGGTATTATTATGTTATATTTTCGTTAGAATTTTCTAGTTTGGGATGGCTATCGTATCTGGGATCCGAAGTGGAAGAAAGTGGTAGTACTGCTTGATGTGATCAACGACCATCGACAAGGCTAATACTCCCAACTAACACACTTGTCACTGGAGAGTCACGGCAGCGCAGGTTCTTGTTGCGCAGAAGTGATTGTTGCTTACTTCTAACAAATAATTACTTACTTGCTAGAAATAAGGCACCGTGACTTCTGCGCAACAAAAACCTGCGTCGCCGTGTATGATACTGGTTCTGATGACAGCGAGATTGGAGATGTTCATCAGAACAATCTTGTGTGATAGTGAATCCACATTATCCTATCACCCGGTGTCAGCAGCACTGCAAACCACTGATGAACCAACATCTACAATTAACAGGCATAACAAAACGATCAAGTCATCCTTGCTTCGCAAACGTCTAACGAAACATCAGTCATCTCTGGGACGTACCCCGTTTGCCAGCAACAGATTCAAGCTGCACAAATCTGAACGAAACGTTCGAGTTGTATCGGATCGGATTTAGCAGGGGCATCCTATCGTCCGGATATCGAAGAAGCATCGGGAAGAATGATTTCGGAGAATACCGAACAACCTGGTTGCAGTACTCGGTTATTACAAGTTTTATTTTTGTGTTAAATGTGCTATTAACTTGTAAATGTTCCCCTAGTATTAATGCACAATTATAGGGCTCTGACAGAATAGAGGCCCGCAATCCTATTTCGATTGCCAACATTCGTGCCGTGATTAAGTACTAGACTAAAGATATAAACCTTTCCCTGGCACAGACTTCAAGTTATAGAACTCTAGTGATGAAACCCGAATCGGGATGCCCCCTAAGGATTAGAAATTCCTAGACAAAACTCAAGCTATGAAAGCAACTAATGCTGCGAACAAAAGGCACCTGCCACTGCCAGACAAAACACGAATACAGGACTGACTGATAGACCAACGACATTTATGAAACCCCTCGTCATCATGGGTTCGGAAATCGTATCGACTAGGATAACAGGGCAAAATATATGTTTTGTGTTGTGTTTGTCCATATGTATTGTCCTATTTTATTACGCATTTGTAAGGTTTGACTATAATATGCTATATTTCAATATGCATTTGTAGTGCTTCATTATGTTTTTCGTAATAGCGTGCACCGCCGATATGGCACAAGGATTGCGATATGAGTTGTGCTTATGCTCTAAGTGCAATGAACTTCGTAGAGAGTTTAGACTAGACTAGTGGTGCGTGGATTCTTACAGCGATTCGGATCCCGAGCAGAGTCTAACAACAAAAAACAAACAACAAATCGAGAACTCGATTTGTATTCAACAGCAAATTGATATCATATTTTGATATCAGTTTGCCTTGACTGAATTTGATTTCAAATTTAGATTTCGTTTTGCTGCCACTTCAAACTATTATAAAAATAAGTTTTTGTAATTACGTTGCAAAAAGCAGTGTCGAAAAAATTCAGCACAATGATGTTCAATTTGTGTGAAAACGAGCACAAATAAACAAGCACAGTTACCCATAGACACGAGGCCGAGAATGAACATGACAAAGAGAGACGAGACAATGAAAGCGGCGTCTTGTGGTGTCATCCACTGTAATTGAAGTTCAGTTCAGCTGAACTTCAGCTCGATGAATTCGAATATGAATTGAAATTGATTTATTATGGTTTAGGCATACAAATACCGATATGTTACCTTAATGCAATGCATTATAGTTACTTTTGGTGAGTGATGCAAAACAACTGCATTTTTTGCTTCTGCATCGTGCTTAATTAAAAATAATCAGTTGAAATTGAAAATACTGCCTTTGAGTATCAGTAGGTGATTGAAGTTCAGCAGACAGCGGTCAAAAGAATTTCGAAAGCATACATTTCTGAGAATGCCGCTCGGGTTGTCAAGACGACTATCAAAACAAAAACAAATCAACGATGCTGGCACCGCTGGGCGTCGGTGTTTTGACAATTGTCGTCACTGGCAAAAAGTCTTACTTTTCGATCGGTAAAAGTGCATTGATAAGGCCTACTTTTTCACATTTGAACAACAGTGCCAAAAAGTACCACTTTTCGGCACTCTTAAGTATGCTGAAAAGTAGTACTTTTCGGTACTGTTGTATAAATGGCCCATTTGACCATTCTTTGACACCCTTTTCCACTGTAAATTAAATGCATCTGTCGGAATTCGATTCCTTTAATGCTCATACACGTCCTGCAGTTCATTTATGATGTTTTTTTTTATTCTTAATCACTTATCCTAATTTACAGCTCTATTGTCCACTGGGGCACTACGTGAGCAATTTCAATTGACAGCTGCACTTACATTTTGTACAGCGCCTAGATTCTATTCTACTTTATCGAACTGGTTGCCTTTCTGCTGCTTTCACTTTTTCTACTTTATACCTAGTAGAATGATGAGCACAAGGATGATGATGGATGGCCGTTGTGCCGTTGTGCCTTTCCAGTCCGATTGGGGGTCCATTATGAGTAGCAGTTCGTCGATGTCCAGGTATCCGGGTTCGTTTGAGCTATGGGGCTCAGAAGAGGGTCAGTGTCGGTTGCTCTCGGGCGAAAAGCAACTGACGGAAAATTGCAAGTGCCGGGGCTGGGAATCAAACCCATGACCATCCGCATATGAAGCGAACGTGTGACCAACTACGCCACGGGCCCCGGCATTTATGATGTTATATCTTGTAAAACTTGAAAGTAAAAAGCCAGAACGAACTAACCGGAAGCTTGAAAATTTGTGACAGTCATCGCGGTCTGTCCTGGTCTGTCGGCCTACTGAAACGTCTACTTGATCAGATTACAAGCTAATGCACGAGGAAGCCCGCTTGCCCGTTTTCTCATAATGTGTTTGGTTAGCAAGTAAGGTAATCGATAGGTGTATATATTTTTGTATGGCACGTAAGATTTCTCGAACCCCCCCTCCCCCCATAAACCCTTACGTAATTAATGGACAGCCCCTATTTATTAATGTACAACTCGTGCTGAAAAAATCATCATTTTGCAACTTGTTATTTCAAAACTTCTAGGAAACCTTGTATAATAACTCTAAGAATATACTATTGTAATTCTCTTATGACATTTAGGATTTCATATGAATCGAAAAACCCCTATACCCAACTAACATTTTTGCTGTATAAGAGCTTAAGCGAGCTTTCCTCCAAGGGCGTTTGCTCCATAAGCTGTTATGCAGCTACTTTTGTTAGTAGGGTAGTTAACGAGTTTTCCATTTTTTCGTACTGATAGTAAAAACAGTTATCACTTTGCTATCACTGACTGATAGCAGGAATCGTTTTCAACTTGCTGTTACGAGAACATCTGCTCTCGTTTTTGATGTTTTAACCGTTAAAACGACCAAAACGACAACAACCTGAGTTATCATAATGTGCAATATCACAACATCAGAATTTGTTCTCAATTTGCTGTCAGACTTTGCTCGGGATATGACTAATTGACAGCCTGTATCCGCAATAATCGGGACACAGAAATACAACAAATTGCTCAAATTTTGTCTAAGAATATCTTAAGATGTGTTTATTTCACCTACAAAATTTTAAGTGAATCGGTGCAGTACGAAAGAGTAAAATGTGCGCCATTGAATTTTGTACAGCCTCTAGTTTGCTTGACAGCGCTGTAACTTTTGAATTTGGCAAAGGAATTGGCTGAAATTTTGAACACAACCCTCTCAATCTACATTTGTTGCATAGGCAAAATTTCAAAAAAAAAAATCAATGCACTATCAACAATTTTATGGTCGAAACATGTATTGGGACTCAACGTGATTTTAGCCCCTCAGACAGCAATTAGTCAACACCCTTAATTGTTTCGATTGTACTATTGAAAGTACTATACCAATAATCATCAAATTTTGCAGGCATACTATACACATAATTAACTAGCTTTTGTGAAAATTTCATGAAAATTAGCAGAGAAATTCAAAAGTTATGAATAAGCAAAAATCGCATATTAAAAATACGAAAAAAATTCACTAACACCCACCCCTATCAACACCAATAGTTTTCAAACCAAGTGATCATAGTTAATGAAATTTTGCAAGAAAGTGTCTCTATAAGTATCATAACTGCTAACGAAATTTCATTATTATCATCACAGAACTTTGAATCATCTAGTATGCGATTGAAAATTGATCATGATTGTACAAAATGCTTAAAACCACGTCTGTTTGTTTTTCATCCACAGTTAAAAGTAATGCATCGATTTTTATGAAACTTGGCACAAATAATAAACATACAAAAGTTGTCACTTGTCAGTCAACTATTAGGCCAATTTTATCAATTCATTACAGAGCTACTGACGTACTTCTGTGTCCCGATTATTGCGAATACAGGCCTTACACCGATACGTACGCACGTGGCGAGGCTGGAGTTGGACACAGTTCTGTTTTGGCCGTAGCGAATCAGAAACGCTTTGAAGTGCACCAGTTTTTGAATGGGAAACATGATAAATACTACCAGAAAGTGTTGATGGTGGGAAGGACGTTGTTTGTTGACTAAATCGAGCGCTATATGGCTCAAGGGCCTGAAAAGAGACGTCCCATGGGCTTGTAACCAAACTCGGATTTTAACGTAGCGAGAACAATCGTCGTCTATACGTGAGGGCGGAAGGCGAGTCGAAGTTTTTTCGGCTGCTATATGTCGACGGCATTCTCTTCGTCGGACGAAATCTAATGAACATCGTGAAGGTAAAGAAGCGTCTATCAGCTGAGTTCGAGATGTCTTTTTCCTTTTCGGCATACACATCAAGAGAGATGTGCAGAATCGCTTGTTGGGTTGTGGATCACTCAGCGTGCCTACTTGGAAAATCTTCTATGCAGGTTCGGCATGGAAAATTGTAAACTAGTGACGACGTCGATGGAATGCCGAAAAATGGCGTGGAGACTGAGAGAACTACTCAACCATACAGGGAGCTGATTGGCTGCCTGGCGTTTATCGCTCGAAGCTAAAGGTAGGACTTGTGTGAGTCGGTGAATCTCTTAAGGCAATACCAGAATTTAGGGATAATTGATATTTCTGGCCAAACATGTCTAAAGGTCCAATCTGCAGAGAGGCTCTCTTTGTTACGATTCTCTTTAAGTTATTACGGTTTCACAGTTGACATTTATAGAATTCGTTATGTGTACATCGGAAAAGGATTGCTCTATCTAACTTCTGACGCAAGAAGTAAATCAAAATTAATATATACAAGCATGTTATAATTGAAAAAGAGGAGACTTAAAGGAGAGCCTCTCTTTTACAGATTGGACCTTTAGACATGTTTGGCCAGATTTGAAGCGAATCCTGAAGCGCTATATCAAGGGAACACTGGACATCGGTTTGGAGTTTTGAGCAGGTGAACACGGTAGGATGAAAATGGTAGCACTTGCTTGCGATGGATTCCGTTTCCCTAATTAAAATTATCCGAAATTAATAAACTGATTGAAAAGACATTAGCAGAAAAATCTCGCCAATCGTACACGAGTCATGTGTGTTTTTCTTTTTGGCTCACAATGATTGCATTCTGAAGGACTAATTCTTCACTTCCGGGCTAGTAAAAGTATACCGTTTCAAATACTTGCATTGGCGTAACTAGGATTTTTTCCTGGAGGGGGCCCAGGGGGGGCCTGACTTGAGATGAATTTTAAGCGGGATGGGCGCCCGATATGTGAATATGCAAATCAGTATTGTAGTTTTGAGTAATCAAAATGACTGTTTCAGATTTGTTCATAGTTTTGTAAACTATATGAGTACGAACAATTCCTCCAAGTTTTTATTTCCATAGCTTAATTCAGTGATTCCATCTTGGCTTCTTCCAGAAATAATCAAGACTTCATCTAGGGATTCCTCTAGACATTTTTTCGGGGATTTGTCCTGGGATATCTTTAGGGGTTCCTCCAGTAATTGTTCCAGTGCTTTTTTCGAAGTTTCCTTCAGGAATTTCTCCAGAGATCATTTAAGGTATTTCTGCAGGTATTCAGAGATTTCTACAGGGATATCTCCATATATGCCTTCCAAAATTCCACTAGAGATTGCTCCAATAATTACATCTGGAATGATTCGAAGTATTCCTGCAGGAATGTATTCCAGAAATTCTTTTAGAAAATTTTACTTAGAGATTCTTAAAAACACTCCAAGAATTGCTTGAAAAATTTGTACAAAAAACCTTTAGGGATCCTAGTTTTTTTTATGTGTATTAACGAGATTTAAAAATCTCGTTAATACACATAAAAAAACTAAAGCCCTAGGCTAGTTCATCTCGGGACCCACGCTTTACTGCCCTTCCGAAGGAAGAACTCACATTTTGCGAGTTTTTCGGGAGTGTTCTAACCATCCCACCAGGTCCACTCCACTAGGGATCTTAGTATTCCTTCAACAAATACTGCATACATTGCTTCCGGGATTCCTCATCGGGTTTCTTCAGAAATTACTTCAAGAGTTCCTCCAGGGCTTCACCGGAAATTTCTTCTGTTATTCTTACAAAAACGAATTCCGAGATTATTTTAAACATTTCTAGAAGAACTCTTATTGGGATTCCTTCAGAAACTCCCGCAGGAATTAATCAAGGATTTCAGGATTTCCTCAGGAGTTTCAGCGGTTTCTTCAGTATTTCCCCTGAGAATTCTTCAGAAAATCCACCTGGAATTCCCTCAGAAATCGAATTTTGTAATTCATCACGAATAAATCTTGAGATTCCTCTGGGAACTCCTTCGGAAATTCCTCCCGGATTTTTTTCAAGAATTATTCCAGGTATTCCTCCTGGCATGCCTCTAGGATTTCATTCAGGCATTTCTCCAGAGACTTCTGCAAGAGTTCTACCAAGAATTTCTCCAGTTATTACCCCAGGTATTTCCTCAGGAATTACTCCAGGAATTTATTCAAGTTTGGATCCAGGAATTCTTCCATGAATTCCTCCGAAAATTCTTCCAGGAATTTCTTCTCTAGGGTTTCTTCTGCACATTCCTCCAGGATTTATTTCATGGATCCCTCCAGGAATTCCAACGATGATTCCTGCAGTAATTCCTCCAGAAAATCCTCTTTGAACTCCACCAGAAATTCCTTTCTGAATTCCTCTAAAAATTTCTCCAGGAATTCCTTCAGAAATTTCTCCATGGATTCCTTCCAGAATTCCTCTAGAGATTCTTGCAGGAATTCATTCAGGGATTCTCAAGATATTCATTTAGGGATTCCTCCTGCAGTTCTTCCATGAATAGTTCCACGGATTTTCCCCAAGATTTCCAATAGAGATTTGTCCAGGAATTCCTCCTGAGGTTCTCCCAGAAATTGATTCAGGATTTCCTCCAGGTTTTTTTTTGCAAGAATTCCCCCAGGGATTCTTCCAAGTAATTCTGTAGAAATTCCTCTAAGGATGCCTCCAGGAATTCCTCAAGAGGTTACTTAAGTATTACCCCAAGAATCCCTTCAGAAAGTCCTCCAGGAATTGATCCAGGAACTCCCATAGGAATTCCTTCAGAAATTACTACCGCAATTCCTTTAGGAATTCCTCCTGGAATTCCTCTGGGAATTCCTCTATGAATTTCTCTTGGATTATCTTCAGAAATTTCTCTTGGAGTTTCTTCAGAAATTTCTCTTGGCATTTCTTCAGAAATTTCTTTTGGAATTTCTTCAGAAATTCGTCCATTAACTGCTTCAAGAATTTCTCTCGAGATTCCTCCAGGAATTCATTCAAGAATTCTTTCAGGGATAGTTCCAAGGAATTTCCACAGAAATTCCTTTACAGATTAATCCAGGAATTCTTCCTGGGATTCCGCAAAAAATTTATCCAGAACTTCCTGCATGAAATTGTCCAGAACTTTCCAGGCATTCCTCCTGAGGTTTCTTCAGAAATTGCTTCAGAGATTCCTCCAGGGATTTTCCAAAAAAATTTCCCAGGGATTCTTCCAAGAATTTCTCGAGAAATTTCTCTGAGGATTCCTCTAGGAATTTTTCAAGAGGTTTCTTTAGAAATTTCTCCTGGGAGTTTCTCCATGGAATTATCCCGGGATTTCTCCAGCAATTCATCTAGATTTTGCTTCGGGAGTTCTTCTAAAAACTCCAAACTCCACTAGATTGCTCCCAGAATTCTTCTGAAAACTCCACCAGAAACTCATCTAGAAATGTATCCAGAGATTATTCCAGGCATTAGTTCAGGAATTTCTCCAGGGATATTTTAAGGAAATTCCCCAGGTATCCTCCAGGGATTTCTTAAGGAATTTCTCGAGAGATTCCTCCAGGAATTGATACAGGCATGTCTCCAGGAATTTATCCAGGGGTTACTCCAGACATTCCTTCAGAAGTTCCTCCAGAGATTTCTATAGGGATTCCTCCAGGCATTAATCCAGGATTCCTTCAGAAATTACTACCGCAAATTCTCCAAGAATTTATCTAGAAAATCCTCCAGGGATTCATTTAGAAATTACCCCAAGAATTCCTCCCGGAGTTTATCCAAGAAATATTCCAATAATTCTTCATGAGATTCCTGAATGATTTCCTCCTGAGATATCTCTAGGAATTGCTTCAAATATTTTTTCAGGAATCCTCCAGGAAATCCTCAAGGGATTCTTTTAAAAATTTCCCCTCAAATTCTTTCTGGAATTTATTCAAGAATTATTCCAGGTATTCCTCCTGGCATTCTTCCAGGATTTCATCCAGGCATTTCTCCAGGGACTCCTCCAGGAGTTCTACCACGAATTTCACCAAAAATTACCCCAAGTATTTCTTCAGGAATACTTTCGGTAATTTATTCAGGAATGGATCCAGGAATTCCTCCAGGAATTTCTTCGGAAATTCGTACAGCAATTCCTTCAGGAATTGTTCCAGGAATTCCTCCAGAAATCCTTCCAGGGTTTCCCCCAAGAATTAATCCAGGAATTTCTTCTCCGAGGTTTCCTCTACACATTCCTCAGGAATTATTTCATGGATTTTTCCAGAAGTTCCTCCGATGATTGCTCCAGTAATTCTTCCAGAAATTCCTTCTGAAATTGCTCCTGAAAGTCCTCCAGAAATTCCTCTGGAAATTTCTCCTGGAACTTCATTAGAAATTCCTCTCAGAATTCCTCTAGGAATTTCTCTAGGAATTTCTTTAGGAATTTTTCTATGAATATATTCAGAAATTTCTCCATGGATTGCTTCCAGAATTCCTCTAGAGATTCTTCCAGGAATTCATTGAAAGATTCCTCAAAGATTTGATTAAGGGATTCCTCCTGGAATTCATCCATGAATAGTTCCATGGAATTTCCCCAAGATTTCCTATAAAGATTTGTCAAGAAATTCCTCCTGAAATTCCACCTGGAACTTGTCCGGAAGTTCCTCCAGAAATTTGTTTCAGGGATTTCTCCAGGATTCTTTCCAAGAATATCTCCAGGGATTCTTTCAAGAATTTTTGTAGAAATTTCTCTAAGAAATTTTGCGGGAATTCCTTATGAGGTTTCTTCAGAAATACTCCAGGAATTCCTTCAGAAAGCCCTTCAGGAATGAAGAATCAGAATTCCGCAGTGTCTCCAGGGGCTCCTCAAGAAATTCCACCAAGATTTACCGTAGGTCCAGGAATCCCTCCAGGAATTTCTTCGGAAATTTCTACAGCATTCCGCCAGGAATTTCTGCAGGAAATCCTTTAGAGATTCCTTCCGATATTCTTTCAGGAGATTCTTCAGGAAATTCTATAGGAATTTTTCCAAGGGAAATTCTTTCAGGTTTCCTCTAGGAATAAATCCATGAATTTCTACTCCAGGGATTCCTCTAGAAATCCGTCCAGGAGTTATTTCACGGGTTCTTCTAGAAATTCCACCAGGAATTCCTCCAAGAATATACCAGAAATTCCTGCAGAGATTCCTATAAGGATTCTTCCGTGAGATTCCTCCAAGAATTTCTCCTGGAATTCCTCCTGGAATTCCTCCAGAAATTCCTCTGGGAATTCTTCTAGAAATTTATCTTGGAATTTCATCAGAAATTTCTGTAATGCTCCAGGCATTACCCCAGGAACTTCTCCAGGGATGCCTCCTTCAGAAATTTATCCATTAACTTCAGAGCCAAGGGCTGAAATTCTCTATAAAAAAGACAAATCAATCAATCAATCCATTAACTTTTCCAGGGAATCCGCCAGGAATTTGTCCAAAAAATTTTCTAGGATTTTCTCCAGAAATCCATCTTGGAATTGCTGAGAAAATTTGCTTATGATTTCAAAAAAAAAAAAATGTGCCTATGATGCTTCGTTCTATGATTTTTCAAAGTAGGTGATGTCTGTGGAAAATGTTTGATTTTCACTGGAGTTTTCCGGAAAATTAGGCTACCCTGAT
The DNA here is from genome assembly GCF_035046485.1 of Aedes albopictus. NCBI lineage: Eukaryota > Metazoa > Arthropoda > Insecta > Diptera > Culicidae > Aedes > Aedes albopictus. The sequence continues at coordinate 428,486,824 of NC_085137.1, forward strand.
TTTTTTCAATTTAGTTTTTCAAATATATATGATCCCTACCTAATTTCATTAACCTTCAGAAACTTCATACCAATTTGTACGATAATAAAAAAAAACCCTAATACTTCAGGCATTAGTCCAGAAACTTTTCCAGAGATTCCGCATGGAATTTTTCCAGAAGGTTCTCCCGGATATCCTCTAGAAATACATCTAGGAACTCCTTCTGTGATTTCTTGAAGAATTCCTCTAAGGATTCCTCCAGGAATGCATCCAGAAATTCCTCCAGGTATACTTTCACAAATTACTCCAGGGATTCCTGCAGGTATTGCTCCGAGAATTCTTGTAATGATTTCTTCCGAAATTTCTCTCGGGATTTTTTTAAAAATTTATTCAGTGGTTAGTTAAAAAATTACAGTATTCCGTTCATAATGTTTTTCAGGGATTCTCCCTAGGGTTTTTTTTAGGATTACTTGTAGATTTTTTGAATAATGTGAAGGATTTCTAGAGGAATTCCTCAAGCGATTTGTATTGAAATTCTTTTAGATAATTTTAGAGGGACATAGGAGCCAAGAAATCATCCAGGAATTCTTTCACAATTATCTCATGAATACCAAGTCTTTTACAAGTCCAATCATAAATACCTTCAAATTTACGATTACATCTTGCAGCACCAACTATTAAACATATTAAAACTTCCTCAATGACCATTTGAATTTGTGCGTTGTTTGATAGACGAAAAAATACACCTGGCCCACGAAATAAAAGAAATTAATAGTGACCGACTAGAAATCACCTCCAGCATGGTTTTAATGAATACACTCGCGTTTACGTTTCAGCTACGTACATCTATTCTCACTAGGAATTCACAAACTTTTGCTGGAATTCCATTCCAAATTCAACCAGAGTTTTTTCCCACGTGATACTGGATTTCCATAAAGAATCACTTAACCATATTTTGCAGTAATGCTGCTTGAAAATTCAAAGATTCTTAAAGATACCCATCCAGGAATTCCTGGAAATTATCATTTAGTTTTAATTTCTCAGCGATTTAAAAAAGAAGATGTACAAAGTATTGCTTTTTATATAATTCTGATTATATAATATTTCCAAACAAAACTAACTAATTACATAGACCATTTTGGACAATGATCTTGTAAAGAGTGACAAGTTGAGAATTGTCTCCAAAAACTGTCAATTTAAACACATATTATGCCAAATAAATTTCTATTACTGTACGTGCAGTTGAAACCCGGAATTTTCGACTAGCGAAGTTGGATTTTTCTCTAAATCCGTGCGTCGGACCTAACTTCGGAAGTGGTGCACTGTATAGCTGTTTGCTATACAGCGCACCACTTCCGAAGTTAGGTCCGACGCACGGATTTGGAGAAAAATCCAACTTCGCTAGTCGAAAACTCCGATTTTCAACTAAATTGAGAATATAGATCTATGTTTGTCACCACGACAGAGGTTTTCAGATTTTTTCTAATTTCCATATATAAAGTCATGAAAAATTTCTGGGGGGGGGCCTGGCGGATTCTGGGGGGGGCCTGGCCCCCCTGCCCCCCCCCCCCCCTCTAGTTACGCCAATGCTTGTCTGTCGCGTGGCGACATCGTCATTTCTTAAATCCACAACACAATCTACGTTAGATTCATAGATATCCATAGTTCCGCCGCCGATGACGGTCGCTGGTGGTGAAGCGCATCTGGCATCTGATTAGCACCGTTGGTTGGCGTGTGTTTACATATGTTTCGCTTCAGATAAACATCTATCTGCACAGAGTCCGATTTTTATTGATGCGGCCGATGAATGCTTACATCAATCGACACGCTATATGTGCAAGCGATTGACGGTCACCGAGTTAAAAATATCCGAATTCGCATCGTAGTTTTCAGGGTTTTCAATGAGTGTATCACTAATTCCGATTGTCGAAAGGGAATCATCTGTTGGTTAGCTCAAGATTTATCTGACAGTAAGGAGTACAAAATTCAACGTATAACACGTTGCTTTAACTGTTCGGAGTTTTATATAAAAACTCGAAGATGCATATCAATTTTTTATCTAAGGAGAAACGCATCTAAAACTTATGTAATGTACCTTGTATGACATGAACAATATATCAAAACATTCAGGACTTCTGCCACTTGAACAAACTCATAATTGACAAAAAAAGGAACAGTTGTTCAACAATTTATAAAACATTCAATACACCTCTACGTGCATCATAAGCCGACCGGCCGGTGTTCAAGCGACGAAGCACGTGCGTTCCAGCTGACTGAGCAAACTCGCCGCGGTGGCGCTCAGAAGCCTCACATTTTACGCTGGCTGCCGCCGATTTCCAGCTTCTTAATAGGAAGTAACACCTTCCACCAGTAGGTATCGATCTGTCTGCTTCGTTGTTATGACTGCGGCAACTATAGGCGTTCGACCATGATTTTGAACCTGGACCAGCCAACAATGTATGTATTGCTTATCCAAATCAAAACAAAGTTTTCCGTTGTTTGATTCGCATCTTTCGTGCACGGTGGATATGAACCATGATGCAGTCGATTGTGAGCTTTGTGTTTACATCTGGGAATCTCGTCTCCGGAAGTTCACTCATATAAGTTGTAAATTTGAATTAAGGTTGCCCATAAGGGATGTTGGACTACTTAATAGATCAACGATCAACGATCAAATCTGACTATACATGGTACTATCAATGGTTGCACCTCCGTGATTGATCTGAGCTGGTACCAATTGCACTGAAATCCAAATGAATAAGGGCTGGGACACTCCACTTATTCTCAAAGTGCAATTTAAGCAGCTCATTCATTTTTGATCAATAACAGCGCCGGCCAAGTCCTTATAGTCAGTTGGGAAGGGAAAGGAATGTTAGAGTGTACTGGTTGTTGCTACTAAACACCGAGAGCACCTCAGCGTTCCCATAACCCGCACGGAATGGGGTATTTGTTAAGCGGAAACGATGGGAGATCTGGGAGTTACCGTTGGGTCGGTGATGCGATCCATGAATAGGGGATTATTTATAGTGTTCGTTAGGTGATAGATTGTGTGGTGAATATGGAGGTAAAGCGGCACAGTTCGCTTTGGTTGCATAACTTGCAGGCGTTATATACACTGTGCTGTGGAAGTTGGAAGGAAGTTAAACGACTTATTTCAAATCGTTTCTGGTTCTAGCGATGGCTATGAACTTTTGGATATACATGAGTTGTACATGTAGAGAAAAGAGAGAGAGAGAAAGAAAGTAGATAGAAAGATACAAAGTAGGAGGAAAGGGACGGGCCAGGGATTGAATCTACCTTCTACATACGCATCAGAAGCTGTAGTCACTAGACCACCAAGCCCGTCTCCCACAAGTACCCAATTGACAACACCCTCAAAGTAATAGACATCCCCCTAACGCCTGGTTTAGACACGTTCACTTTGTATCCAATTGAGCATTTTCAGTTGACTTGAATCAAGTCACTTGCACTGTGTAAACAAGGCATAAATATATTTCTTGAACCATTGTGCACGCGTACCTACGGTCTTATCAAAGGGTGAATGAACGCTGAATCGCGGAACGCCACTGGGAGGACAAACAAATCCAGCGTGCTATTTCTCAATAGTGTAAACTATGACTAATTGCATTGGTAGGTACGTTAATCCGGTCGAAACTAGAATGCGTTCGAAGTAAACAAATGGCTGCGCATCTGATATCGATTTATTACATTTCCTGTAAGGATTGTGATTAAGCAGAAGACATCCGGTTACTCGGATATCTTAATATCGTAGAATAAATGTTTTGTGCACTGTCTGACTACCATTAGCTAATTGTAGCCAAGCTCAGTGTCATGAAAGGTCCCATCTTTGATAATACAAGGACGGTACCTTTGATCATCCAGAATGTAATCGATTTGCTGTAAATGATTATCAAGCTTCACGATATGTCCAACGGCATAATAGGCAAATGTGTAAACCCAGCGACACAACGGTTAGAACCAGACTAATTATAATAGCCTTCTGCATATTTATTTCCGGTAAACATTAAAACGTCCACATCTACACGTGTGTAACGGTAGCGCAGCGTTTCTATCTATCGGAGATTTTAGAACCTATGAAGAAAAGGTGCTACCGCATTCACATAAACTCTACACACAATCTGAGATTCACGGAGCGGGGCGGACAAAGAGTGTTCCTGCTACTAAATGGGTACCACACATTATAGGGAGGAGCCGTAGAGGTGCACAGCTTATTTGAGCTAGATGGAGGCGACGCGCATGTTTGCACATTGATACAACAGGTCGCCGCCGCCGCCGTTCCGATGTCTGTCTGCTTTATGGTCAGGCCAGGGTGTTGATTAGGTATATTGTACCGTCATCGCACCCTAAAATGAGGTGCATCGATTCGGTAAACATGTGATAAAGGTGGTTTACTGTGGGTTACACTTACTTAAGTGGTGTAGGAGCTTTGATTTTGTATTGTTCCAAGTAACTACTTCTTCAATGGTCTCCTGAACAGTTTTGAAAATAAATAACTAGATCCAGAAATGTCTAAAAGCATGATTTTAAATATTGTGGGTTAATGCTACTCAAGTGCGAATAGTTTTTTTTTACATTTTGTGATAGAGCACTGAGATTTCATTGATTAGTGACTACTTAGTCATGTAGTACAAATATAGCTAAGCCTCTTGCTTATCAACTATTAATGGCGCATCGCACGGTAGTTTTCACGTGCGTCTATACCAACAACATGATTCACCTATTCGTAAGTTCGATGGCTCTATTTCTGGTAATTGCACGCTTATCAATCAGTAATAAATCGCTTACTTTCAGTTCCTTTTAACGTCTACTATGTACATATTTAAATTTTAGATTGTTTTGCACTAAACATGCTTCTGGTAATTGAGAAACTTATTTTCTCTTGGAGCTTTCACTTGTAGGGTAAGTGTACCAATTATGGCTATAGTACCAATTATTCCCCATAGTTAATTTTCACCCTTAAACGATGTAAATCAACAGGAAAAATTTTTTGACCAACAGATCACGTTCACAAAAGATAGTCACACTCATTTAAACTCCACATTTTCCTCAAATCATGGTAGAAATAAATCATTTTCCTTAAAATTTTGGATTCCTTGCACCCTTTTTCGCCATAGAGTACCAGTTATGGCTAACCCCATAATTTTCAAATCTGTTAACTGGAAATGGCACGGTCATCATAGTGCACGTTATTCTCCATTTGGCACATTTGTGCCATCGTCACAACAAAAGTCTATTTCATCAGCTACCTGAGGAAGTAAATCATAATAAGAATTGGGATTAGAGAAACCTGAGGAAGTGAATTAGGATAGGAATAGGTACAGCTAGGGAAATAGGAAAAGATACCCTGGAAGAGTCATGAACGTACCACAATGGGTTCAAGCAGCGCCCTAAAACATACACTCAGGCAAATATCCGCGAGGAATACATAAAAACGCATTATGAAATTTGGCCATAGCTTAAAAGTCAGATTTCCATTAGTACTCATTATGAAACATGTGGAAACGGATCCGTTTTAGTGGCTGGTATTCTTAAAACTACGTTATGGAATAATAAACAAGCATGCATGAATTCATTAACTCATACTATGAAACCCAAAGCACAGACAAACAGACGTAACACTTCGAACATTTTTCGATTCAAATCATAGTCACGGAAACATATTCGCCCAATGCTAACAGGACTAAGTTTGGCCGACCACCAACTAGGTGGCGGTAGTGAGCAAACGTCAAACTCGAACAAAAACTATGAGAGCGCCACGGTTGGGCAGTTGGCCAACTATCAAATTTTGAAAAAGACCGTTAAATCGGTGTACGATGAGAATTATTAGAGTGTTACGTCTGTTTGTCTGTGCCCAAAGTGTTCTCGTTTGATCTCAAATGAAACCTTATGGAACCATAATGTGAGTTAATGAATTCATCAGAGCTTGATTATGATTTCATGGCTTTAGGACATTTCCCCGAATTCCATTACCCCGAATGACCCATTACCCCGAATGACCCATTTCCCCGAATGGCCTAATATTCGAATTATTTATCCACAAGCCCAGCTCGAAACCCGCCATGGATAGTTATTGGTACACCAAGTGTTTCACCACATTTTCAACAAAAATATTCCTTCTTTGAGCATATGTTCTTTCTGACCCTAAAACCAAAGAACTTTCATTCAAGGGCATTCTAACTACTATGTGGTCATCACATATGTATCCTTCTTTCTAACATAGGCTATTCTTTCCAATGATATATTTAAGCTATTTGTTGGCAACTGTTATTATTTTTATCAGAGATTTTTCCTTCTTTTGATTATAGACTGTTCTTTCAGTTATACTGTTATATGGAAGGGTGACATGATCACATTTGTTTATTTCTTTCGCCGATATGATCCGAAACCAATTGTTCAGTAGAGATTTTTTCCTTCTTTTGGTTATTGCCTATGCTTTCGATCATACTGGTTAGAGATCTGTTCAAAGGGTCCTGCTTGAGTATTCTCACCGCAAAAAATTGGCAGAATAAAGTATGATCGACCAAGCAAGTTCGTTCCGGCATGAACGTCATGATTTTCTTTCGTATTGGAAAATACGAAATTTATAATTCAGAAAAAAATATTCGGGGAAATGGATCATTCGGGGTAATGGAATTCGAGGAAATGGGTCATTCGGGGTAATGGAATTCGGGGAAATGTCATAGAGTCGATTTCATAATGCAGTTTTATGATTTCTTGCTGCATTATTATGAAGTTCATCAACCAATTTAGGAAATTTGTAGAGCTAGGCATGGAAGTAGATTTTTCGTGGAATGATGCAATGCAGGTGTTATTTGTCCCAAGAGCGATTGCTTCGCATGCATAAACTAAACCATTTCAGTCCCGAATCAATTGATTTGTTGTTACTCGTTTAGTTTTGTTGAGATGAAGCTTTCGCTCTAGGGCCAATTTTTTCGCAAATTGATAGAGATGGTTTACGGGAACTTTTCTGCACGGGTCACTGCATGTTTGTGACAAGTATTTCGCTGTGGTACATTCTTAGTTCCTTACTTTTGGAAACTGAAGCGGTTCATAAAGCACATTAAGAATTTCAAATTATTGAGGCATGAGAAAGTTAGATCAGATTTATGAAAAATTGCGTGATCATTACGAAAATCATAACAGCCCTATGAACAATGTTTTTTTTTTTCATTTTTGTCGCTGTTTCATAATGTTTACCTTTTGGAAATCGTATGCTCCGATGCCTGAGTGTAAAAATGCTACTACCAAAGCGGATTAAGAACAAATACAAAATTTTCCGAAAATTCAGGCTTCTGTTTCATTCAATTAGTGTTTACCGAGCACTCGGAAACGCAGTTGCGCGAAAACTGGTTACATATTGAATGATATGAAGTTCCATAACCCTTTTTTGACGAACACTTAATTGTTATTGAGCGAAATCAGTTTTGCGTATTCTTTTCATCTGAGGCTTTGCTTTATGTGATATAAACTGTTTCAATAATTCAGACTTTACTTTTACTTGTACAGGGGATAGACAAAATGATCGGGACAGGCAAAATTTTCACTTTTCAAAAAATGTTCAACTGGGTGTATCTTTTCGAAAAGTGCATTAAATATTGTCAAATTTTTACTGCAAGTTCATCAACTAGCTGTGTATTAGTGGTCCAAATTTGGGAAAGATCGGGCCATTCTCCGCGAAGTTATAAAGATTCTTGGAAAAGGTGAAATAATCCGATAGCCAACTTTGAGCTGTTATATCTCCGGATACAATGAACCGAATGCAATGAAATTTTGACCATTTATGACTTATATAATGAGCTACGAAAAAACGTTAACTTAACTTAAAATTCTTAACACAGAAGAAAATTACAACGATTAGATAATTTTTCTAATAAAACACCAAATTATCCAAAACTTCAACGTCGTTTCAAAATTTAAGATGCAAATTATAGTTCATTTAACTTCCCTCTTATTGACATATATATGAATGTGTTTTGAAGGAAAGTAACAACATAGCCGCCAACAAGTTGAAAAAGTAATGGAATACATATTAAAAATAGACCAATTTGCCAAAAAATCGAGAAAAAAATAACCGTTATAACTTTTTCTCTTGTTGAAAATTTCAAGTTAAGTCAAATGTTTTCCAGAGTTCATTATATAAGTCATAAATGGTCAAAATTTCATTGCAATCGGTTCGTTAAATCCGGAGACATAACCCAAGTAACCACAAGCATTATATCATTGCACGAATTAGACTGAATATCAACATCTGCAATGCGAAATGCAGTAATTCCACACTTCTCATGCAATAGTCCTTTAGATTGGCATTATCAATGTAATGATGCATTGCATTTTTCTTTACATTAGGGTTCATTAAAAGGTGATATAAGATAATTCAATAATTCAACACTGCAAAAACTGAATAAATGCAATGTACAAACTAGCAAAGTTTGCTCTAACCATACAATTATAAAAGCTTGACTCTAATGGTAAACAAATCAAATCAAGAAGATTCAACAACTTTACGGTCAACTCCATCAGTATTCAACATTTCTGGTTCGACTCCCGACCAACTTAATCCCCATTTGAACCACCGATCGACGACAGCAAAACCATTTTGTAGATGACCTTTTCTCTTTTCTGTAGGCTGCTATCACATGTCAATAATGATGGAAATCACAATTAGCATATGAGCAGTGTGCGAAGGGTGTTTTAATTTTCTTATTGATTGAATATCTTCTAAAATGCATTATGTATTTATCAGTAATTTATCAGAATGTGATAAATTACTGTATTCTATTACATATGACATAGTCGTTTTGGCTTCTACTGCAATGATGTCTCAATCAATCAAAGATCAGTTTCCTTTTAGTTAATGAAAAATCTGTTGTTATCACTGCAGCAGAAACGGTCCAAGGGGCCAGCGCGATGGAACTCATCTAGCGGTCTTCAACACTTCTGGTTCGACTCCCGACCCGGCGACAAAAAATAATGGTTAAAACAGTCATGTGTGGGGGGGGGGCATCATACCGTCGATAACGAAACGGTGCTAAAAATAGATTTTTGTTTTGGTTTTTCGTGTTGCACGTATTAAGCATGTGCAAATGCAAATGTACAGCACATGCATTTATGTTACTTTAGCAATGGCTGTCAGCGTGCTGCAATATGTGGCACTAATTTGATTTTAGTGGGGCCCTTTTCGACTTTAATATTGCTTCAATGAGGGGTTTAAAGCAATGCAGCATTATATTCACAATTTTAATTATCAATATATGGCAAAATTGATGCACTTATATACGGCTTCGTGGTTACTTGGGAATAGCTCAAAGTTGGCTATCGGATAATTTTACCTTTTTCAAGAATCTTTATAACTTCGTGGGAAATGGCCTGAACTTTCCCAAATTTGTACCACTAATACACAACTAGTTGATGAACTTACAGTAAAAATTTGAGAATATTCGATGCACTTTTTGAAAAGTTACAGCTAGATGAACATTTTTTGAGAAGTGAAAATTTTGCCTATTCCGATCATTTTGTCTATCCCCTGTATGTGTTTTAAATTGCCACTTTTGTCACATTCCTGGGGGCACCCAGAACATTCTGGGTAAGACCAGGTTTTGACAAATCATGAGGTTTGAGGTGCCGCATGATTGATTTGACCAACGTTGTGGAAATGGTCATTTTGAGCATCCGGAACATTTCTGATGCAGCCAGAACCACTCCAAGGAACCATGGGAGTCTAAATGGACTGTTATCCTTCATGTTCCGACAAATCATGCAGTTTGAGGTGTCACACGGCTGATTTTGACAATGTTTGAGAAATTACCACTTTCCTGAGGGCATCAGGAACACAGGAACATTGCGGGTATGGCCAGACCGGTCCCAAGGGACCATAAGGGCCTAGGAGGACTATTTTCCATTATGCTTTAAGGACAAGGTATTTGGAGTACATTGCTCAAAATTTCTAGAGCACCGTTTTTTAGAACCGTTGAACGGATTTGGATTAAAATGCATCACGCTGTTGACAACCACTGAACAATTAGCGTGATGCACTTTCATCCAAATCCGTTCAACGGTTCAAAAAACGGTGCTCTAGAAATTTTGAGCTATGTATTCCAAATACCTTGTTCTTAACAAATCATGAAGTTAGAGGTGTCGCACGGTTGATTTTGATAACATTCTGGAAATGACCACTTTTGTCACATCCCTGGGGCACCCGGAACATTCCGGGTATGGCCAGGTCGTTCCCGAGGAATCATAAGAGCTTAGAAGGACGTGATGGAAAATAACGTTTTGACAAATCATGAAGTTTGAGGTGCCGCACGATTGATTTGGCCAAGGTTGTGGAAATGGCCATTTTGACCACTTTCCTGGGTGTGACCAGAACCACTCTAAGGGGTCATGGGAACCTAAAGGAACTGTTATCCTTCATGTTTCGACAAATAATGAAGTTTGAGGTGTAACACGGCTGATTTTGACAATGTTTGAGAAATTACCACTTTCCTGAGGGCATTGCGGGAACATTGCGGGTATGGCCAGACCGGTCCCAAGGGACCATAAGGACCCACAAAAACCTTTTAAGGTTGCTAACATTAGCTTTATTTTTCATATTGCTCAAATACTGTTCGAAAAAAAAAAGAAAAGCATTTTTGTACATCTCTCCGAGGGGCCTCCACATCTACTCGGGCCCCGGGCCCCCACAATCCTCAATTGGGTACGCGAAGGTTAATATACCGTATTTAGTTCACCATTCACGCAGAAAAATGATTTGTAAACACAATTAAATTTTAGTTCAACCAATTTTTCAGTTTGTTAGAGCGACAAACTGATTTCTAGTTTGAACTGAACTGTTCCATTGTTCGATAATACAAATATTTTCATTTGCCGAAATTTTTCACAGTTTGTTAGAACAAACAGAGATTTGGTAGTTTCAACATAAAATAACAGATTGAGTTAAACGACTGCACTTTTGCCACTAACAAAGCCGGGAAGTGATTGTGTTGGTGACGGCAGCTCGGAAATCTATTTTTAGACACTCGACAAGCGGATGGAAGCGAGAACGAATAAAAAAGGCAAAAAATCGAAACCGACCAACTTTTTTTGGATGCAGTCTTGAGTACCTGCGCGTTATCCATCACGGTCAAAACTGCACTTGGAGTTGGAGTGATGGATTTGCTACACTTTCTTCGGTGTGGCGATGTTGGGGTAGGAATTTTGAAGATGTGTGAGTGCTTCCGGGCCATGTTTATGGTCCCCATTTTGTTGAAACAAATGCAGAATTTAACGTTATATGGAATGATGGGAATTGGTTGTTTTGATCGATAAACTCTAAATAAGAACAAAGAAATATAACTTCGGAATAAGTAAATGCTCAGTTTGAAAATCAATCATGCGTTTTATTGTTTTAAACAAGCCTCATTTTGCTGCGTGTTGGACTGCGCACTGAGTCTTCATAAGTGCGAAAACGTAAATAAAACTGCGCGAATGCATCATATCAAATTGATGTCTTTGGCGCACTATTTCTTAGATGTATGCTGAATAAGTGCTCTGAAGACACCAAGTTGATTGGATGCAATCGCGCACTTATATTTGCGTTTTCGAACTCGTGAAAACTAGTGCGATAGTCCAGTGGTGAACTAAATGCGCTATATCAAGCATTCAATTTTTCACTCATGTGGTCAAATTTCACGGACTACTGCACCTCCGCGATAATGATTGTTTACTGCATGGGATGAATAATATAAGTCTCTCACTCCAGCGCTCACGATAATAATCTTTCTCTCCATGCACAGCTCACGGATGATCAACAAAATATCAAATTTTTCACTTTTTTTGCGAGACACATAACATCTCAACCAATGCACGACATCAATTAGTTGATGTTTAGTGCTACCGTGTTTACATCAAATGTATTTGTTTCCATGGCCATCTAGATAACACGACACCGCTCAAACGTCAACCGGGTAAAAACTTGGATTGGTGTAGACTGAGCAACATTTTTTTTTCTGCGAGAGCAAACGATTTGTGAGTGAGCGCTAGTTGGAGACTGTTGGAGAGAGCATAGCTTTATCACGCAAAGGCACCGTAGTGAAAGCCTTTTCAATCGTCTAAGGGTGCAAGGAAAATATCTAAGGTTTCTTTATCCGGGTAATATCACTGCATGATAGATCGTTGCTGGCGTGAGTGAGGGAAAAAATTGGTGCCTGGTTAAATAATATTGATGCTCAACTTCATACGGGCTTGAACAGGCGAAAACTACCCAACTAACAAGCGAAACAGGCGAACTAACAGGCGAAAACTACCCAACTAACAAGCACCTTAACGACGAATTGATTCAGCATGATGCTGAATAACATTTGGATAATTTTCAGGCACAACCTTTGTTCGGGTTTTGTTCACACAAATTTGGAGAAACTATAAAGCATAGTGTTGTATACCAACTGTACTGTTTGTTGTTAAATGATTTTACAACTATATAGTAAAGCTGTTATTCAGCATAGCAAAAATGATTAAAAATAAATAATATGCAAAATTTTTCAATTTCCACGAGATTTTATGATTGGAACTTAATGCTGTGAACAAATATTGTGAAATAATAACTACACATAAATTTACCTAAATCCAGATTCGAACTCGAGACCCGTCGATTGCCAGCCGCATGCTTTCCTATCTGCGCCATTCTAGATATGATGAATGAAGCGCTCAAATCAAAACATAAACTTCCCGTGGTTTAATAACGATCAGACTTCGACTCCTATTCAGCAGTGGTGAATTAGTACAACATTATGGTTAACGACTGAATAACAGATTACTTCAGCTGTTGTTCAGTAAAAAAACACGTGTTTTTCATCATGTACTCTGAGTCGAAGTATGATGAAACGAAAGCGCTTATGTGACTTGTGCAAAACCCATTATACAGATACATGTCCTAAAAAAACGATATATACAGATACATGTCCTAATTTGTACATTAACTTAACAAGAAGCAGGAAAAAGTCTTGTTAAACTATGTTGTAAAGGAATTACTGAGAGTCGAATAAAAATCTTATCAAACGCTTGAAATAGTTATTTATGTAACGAGTTGCAAAAAGTTGATTTTTTCAGCACGAGTCGTACATTTATCCAACGAGGCTTGCCGAGTTGGATAAATACGAAGAGTGCTGAAAAAATCGAGTTTTGCAACGAGTTCCATACAAAATTTTATGCAATGATTTTTTCATAATGCAACCCATTTGAGTTGCATAATGTTCATAATGCAACTCAAATGAGTTGCATTATGAACATTTTACAACTGTTTTTCATTATGCAACTCATTTCAGTTGCATAATGAGTCAGTTCGGAAAAATTGGCCATTATGATACCAAAATGAGTTATATAAAATGTAAATTATGATACTGAATTGCATAAAGTGTTTTAAATTATCATTGTTAATACCAATACGAAAAGTTGAACATTGGCTACTTTTTCATTTGAAATAGCATTTGTACAGTAATGTGTACAGCATAATTTTAGTTCAGCTATAATTACTATTATAAAGCAACAATTCAGCATGCATGCTTGTTTGCAGCTGGCGATTGTTAGATGGGTACTTAGTAAGATAAGCTACCCACAATTTGAACTTGTAAAGTATCAACCTTGCATAACAATGTAAAATTGCACACTTTCACAATTTCTGCAACATATGGTACTTCCGATCTTAGTCACACGACAAACAGCAAACTTGAAGTAGGTATGTATTGAAAATAAATATCCATCATCAGAAAATACTTTCCACTTATCGTAGATGTGCGACGATTGTAAAATGTTATAAATATTGGCACTTTAGATAATTGGACCTAAACCCTCAAAGTGGCTGCCACTCCTTTCTATTGATAACATGGCTCAATCAGAAGTATCCCCACCCCACCCCCATTAGCCTAGTATTAGTAGGCATGGCGGCGGCGTCCGCCCGATAGGAACATCTTAAGTGGTTAGGTGCAGCGTAGATTAGTGGCTTTTGAAGAAGCGCCCCTGCGATGATTCATGATCTTGGAAAAAGTTTGCCTCAAACCGGTATCAAATCATTTGTGTGTTTTGCGTATTAGGTCTTATCCTTGATTGATGAGTGTTCGAAGACTCTTTGTTAGAAGTTTATTTTTTCTCTGTTCTAAAATTAGAAAGCAAACAGATGTAAAACAAGAATTTAATTAACTTCCTTCGTCCACAATCTGCACCACACATTCCGTCCGAGCTCTTTTCTCTAGAAGTTCTTCAGATTCTCATTCTTCCTTTCATTACATTGGATACATTTTGAAGTTCTAGCAAATTCAATAAGTAAGCTACCAACTATCCGCGATCCATTTATTAAAGCCCATTTCAAAATGTAAAGTCTCTTTAATAAAGACAAATCAATCAATCAATCAAAATGTAAAAGTTTATAGAAAATCAGAGTTTTCACAGTTAATTTGTTTTTTTTAATTTCCAAATGGCATTAAACTGAAATCATATGTGGCTTACAATTTTCCGTATATGTATTTCCAACTTTAACTATAATAATTCAACATGAAAATAATGTTTGTTTTGTATTGCCTGATTTTACCCATTTCGAAAAAGGAAATATTTCTATTAAGTCCTGATAACCAGCTTCCGCTTTAGCCAAAGTTCCGGTCAAATTAAAAACAAAAACAAACAGCCTTTTCTCACCCTTCTGATTCATCTTATCTACGGAGGCTTCCTTTCTTGACGATTCGTCATCCACCGGTGATTACCATGGGCGAAACTACGGATTTTTGCCAGGGGGTGCACTACAAACAAATATTCATTAGTTCATCCATTCATCATTCATCGCCCCATATATCACAGCAACACATTCAAATTCTAGGGGGTGCCTGGTACCCCCGGCACCCCCAGTAGTTTCGCCTATGGTGATTACGAAGTGGTGGCGGCGGTGGCGGCGTCCGCGATGCTTGTCTGCGCATTAACACACTGTGTCTATTCGTATGACAGTTGTATTGCTGATACTGTTTAGCCTAAAATTAAGTATGATCAAAGCCTATCACCAAAAACGTTAAGTATAATGCCCGAATCGATTGGTCGATAATGGTTCGGGAATCACCAATATCGAAGAGAGCGATAAGGATTTCATAAGTTGAAGAAATCAAGCAGCTTTCGAACTGATATGCGGGTGTTAGTCAAGTCCTAGTGACCTAGTGACTATACGCTAGGATTTTCAGAACCGGAGATGGTGGATTCGTCTTCCGGTCCGGCCCAACAATAACAAATTAGCGAACCACAGTGTCACATAACTATACCTTCGATAAATAGTTGAAAACATGCTGGACAAAAGCTAAGGGTTGAGATTCAGCGTTGAAAGGCATGCCAAGTTTTTTGGGAGCGTAAACCACTTGGAAGAAAACGGCAAACAGATATCGACACAACCTTCCAAATTCATTTTTATTTTTATTGCGCAGTTCCCACCCAACTGGACCCCTTTCGCAGTTAGTACAAGTGCGGGATCGTGAATAAAACTGCGATTTTGCATCGAATCGTTTCGGTGTCTTCTGCGCACTTATTCAGCACTTTGTAATGCATAAGTGCGCAGAAGACACCGACACGATTCGATGCAAAATCGCAGTTCTATTCACGATCCCGCACTTATACTAACTGCGAAAGGGGTCCAGTGGGGTGGGAAATGCGCAATACTAACCGACTCCAAGAATAAGCCTTATTGGCAACTTTGGACGCTGTATTCCTATCTGTCTATCCGGGTGCATAGCACTCCCCGTTTCGATAGGACCACATACGGATTCGTATCTATTGATAACAAACAACCCAGCGGAAGCATGTGAAAGTCTGTACCTAGATGATTGATTCGCTAACAGTTTCAAGCAACCTAGGTACCTATTAAGAATTATATCATCGCCACTCTGCGAGCGCTGAAAGACAATTTTGCAGCACCATTTGGCGCGAGCGTGAATCTTTTGCGACCGCAGGTTATTGTGGAGCCCACAGTAGGCCGCGATTTGATCAGTCTAGTGAGCTTCCCGGGTAAGCCGTACTCGTCCATGATTTTCCATAGCTCTGTGTGGTCGATAGGTACTGTCGTACGCCGTCTTGAAGTCGAAGAACAGCTGGTGCACTGGGAACAGGTATTCTCTGCATTTTTTTAGGATTTGCCGCACGATGAAGATCTGGTCCATTGTCGAGCGGCCGTCTATGAAGCCGGCTTAATAACTTAACACATTTACTTTGGGCGAAAGGCGACGGAAGATGATCTATAATAGCAATTTGTAGGCGGCAATCGAAATTGTGATCGCTCGGGAGTTCTCACTTCAACTACACCTTTCTTGTGGATGGGGCAAATGACCCCTTCATTCCACTTGTGCGGTAGCTGTTCGGTCTCCCAGATCCGAAGTTCGCGGGTTCCGAACCTGTGCAGTACCTGTTACCTGCACTATTATCGGCTCCTATATATTTTTAGCACCAGCATCATCTATTCCAGGTGCGCCGGATGATATTCGAGAAGGCTATTTTCGCTGTTTTGAAGAAGATGATGCGTGCGTGGAGATCACAGTTGCAAAAGAAGGAGATACCATGCTTGCGGAATAGATCGGCAAAACTGATACGGCAAGCAACAAAGGGGTACAGGGGTACAGTGCAACTTGATGAATGTGCTTTACGTTCCAGAATTACAAGTGAACCTCATATCCTTTAGAAAGCTGGCTGATGCATGCATTAATGGCCTGTTCTCTGGAAGTGTAGCAGTCTTGGAGAAAAATGGCAAGTTGTTGGCCACCGGACACCTCCGGGACGGCCTGTATGAGCTTGAGCTGCTGTTGGAGGAAGCAAAAACGAATCACTGCGAGGTAGCAATCGGGGTAGCAATCGACTACGAGGAGGCATTCGCTCCGGTTGCAAGTTTTGTCACTATCAGGATTTGCTATATGGACTCAAACAAATCTGGCACGAGAAGTTCAACAATCGGCTGCTGAACCTGGGATTCCACCGATCACTACACGATTACTTCTTCAACGTTCAGATACTACCAGGAGACGAGGTGTTTTTCCCCTCTAAACCATATGGGGTAAATCTGCTCTACAGACACCCGAACTTGAAGGTCCGGGTAATGTGGGGATAAGGCCATCTTCTACAACAAAAGTAAAAGCCAGGACTACTCTCTCTTCGAACCACTAAACAACTTTCCTATGGTCGTCGTACCCTTCGTCTCTCTGGAACCACCAAGAAGGCATTGCTTCAGAGAGCGGCTAGTGCACATCGCACCCTCAAGGTTAGCTGCGTAGCCTGCAGCAACGAACATCGATGACTCGCTTTGGAGAGACCATCACGGTAGCATGCCGGCGCTTAGCCAGTTTCCCGAGAGGTCCTTATCACTTCCTTTGTCCGTGGAAGGCGGGCAGGGTCAACCCCAAGCCTGCTTCCAACTGCATAGCATTGGCATAGCAAGTATCAAGAACTGATTCCGCGTGCACATTGATCGAGTGGGTAGTAATTAACACCACTTCTCCGATCGATTCACCGTAGACTTCCTGCGTAATGTCGTCAGCAAAACCGACGATCTCTACCCCCACCGGGAACTCTAACTTCAACACCTCGTCGTACATGACATTCCATAACACCGGACCCAGGATGGAACCTTGCGGGACTCGTGAGGTTATGTGAAAGCACTTCCGACCTACCTCTGTGTGTGGTTTCCACGCCTTTGGCAATATAACCAGGCCTTGCCTTTTCCATACTTCTGGGAAAACTCCCTCGTCCAGGTAGTTCTGCATAGCAGACCTGAACATCTCCAGGGCCCATATAGCCGAGGCGGTAAACGCACGGGTATTCAGCATGACCATGCTGAGGGTGACGGGTTCGATTCCCGGTCGGTCCAGGATCTTTTCGTAAAGGAAATTTCCTTGACTTCCTTGGGCATAGAGTATCTTTGTGCCTGCCACACGATATACACATGCAAAATGGTCATTGGCAGAGGAAGCTCTCAGTTAAAAACTGTGGAAGTGCTCATAGAACACTAAGCTGAGAAGCAGGCTTTGTCCCAGTGAGGACGTTACGCCAAGAAGAGGAGAGGACCTGAACATCTCGGGAGCCTCTACAAAAGCTACTTTTAAGGCCATGCTCAGAACTCCGTCCGGACCTGAGGTCTTACCTATGCTAAGGGACTTTGCTATCTCCGCAAGTTCCACATCGGTGACATCGCCAGCCCCAGTCCCCGGCTGTCCTACGAAAGGAGGCGAAGGACTAGGATCGTGGCGCGGAAAAAGCCCCTCGATGGCCCCTCCAACATCTCTAGAGGTTGCTCTGTAGGAGCCATTACATCTCTCGTCTTGGCCATCACGATCCTGTAGGTATCACCCCACGGATTCGCATTGTCACTCTGACAGAGACCCTCAAAGCATGCCTTTTTGCTTGCCTTTATCTCGGGCTTCAGTGCGGCTTTTGCAGCGCTTCCTCAGATCGTGCTCGCTGCATTCGCCGCCTAGCTCAGCCCGTTGGCAGACGCGGCGCAGGTCCTCAATTGCTTGAGTCCACCATTAAGCTGGTGGTCTCCAATTTCAAGTGTAGCTATCGTCTACTCTCCAGTACGAACGATTCGTTAGGCCAGAACTACAAAAAGTAACGTCAATAATCGACTCCGCACCGTTCCGACTAAAGGTACTTTTGGTAACGACATTAGCCAAGTCGACATCTAGGAGCGTCTCTAGCAGGATCTGACCCCGCTGGTTCGTGCAATGGCTTCCCCAATCTTAAAGTCACCCGCTATTACCACCGGCCTTCGCCCTTTAGCACGGTCGTCATACAGCCCAGCATCTGCGTGAACTGCTCGATCGGCCACCGCGGAGACGCATAACAGCCACCGGAGAAGACCCCGTTTACTTTGGCAACCGCGAAGCCCTCATAGGTAGTAGACACCAACTCCTGGACGGGGTAAGAACATCGGTCTTCAAGATGTAATGTTAAGACCCGGACTCAACAGTCAGGGTACGATTTTCATGAAATCCTGTTCATTTGTGTGCTTTACGGACGACACGGAAATCATTGTCAGAATATTTGAAACGGTGACAGAGCTGAACACCCGCCTGAAACGCGAAGCAGCAAAGGTTGGACTGGTGGTGAATAGGTCAAAAAAAGTAAATGCTGGTAAGTAGGCGAAACCGAACACGTTCAGATCCGTCTATCTAGGTAGTAATGCAGGGCTGGTAGCAAAAACTGATGGGCGAAAATATTTATTTTAGTGACCAAGTTGACGATAATAGTGACCAACCACCAAAAAAGTGACTGAATAGTGACTTTTGGTACAAAAAAAAAAAACATTTTATGACGATTTGTTTTAGAAAACGCTGTGAAAATGAAAATGCCAAGGTTTGTAAAAAACGAATAGGAACTATTTAAAAACTGATATTGTGCTGAAATACATGGACATTGTCGATGTACGTAAATGACTACGATAACTTTTCAGTCGGTTCCCGAGGAATCTCATTGAGGATTTGAAAATTTCTAAAAAATCTTGACAAACTTTTTAGAAGTAATTTAAGCGTATGTCCTTGAATGTTTTCGACAAAACACTAAATTTCTTTGGTAACTTATGGCAACATTCTTATCAATATTAACCCTAAAAGGTATACCTTCATGGCCTCAGTTTCGTCACCTCGCTGAGTGTGTTCCATCAAAGGCGAGCTCTAAAAGGCGCCTGGGGTCCAATGGACCCCAGGTATCCCTTTTAGGGTTAACAAATGAATTTAAGAAGAAACACACAGACATTTATTAAACAGATTTCTGTGAAATAAAGTTGAAACACTGTGGGTACCGTAAATTGGGGTAAAATTGATCATTCGGATACTACATTGTAATTCCATACTAGGAACTTCTAAGCGTCGTAATCATCTTAAACTTTTTAACTCATCCAGTTCATAGATGTCTAGAGATGAGTATAGACCAAGGTATAGACATTTAATATTTTGAAAAAAAAATATGTTAGTTTTGCCTATTTTTTTAGAAACTTGCAATGTATTCCTCACTTAGCTGAAATCATTGCTACTAAACAATAGATTGCCAATAGGACTTCCCGTAAATTTTAGTTTTAACATGTTTGTAGAGCCTTGGTTGAAAAGTTATGTAGATGTACATACATTTGTTAAATAAAATTTCTTTTTATAGTGAATTATGTATTCATTTATTGTGATGGAAATCACTTATTTCAAATGAAATTGCCTACCTTTAGCCGTTTAGGGGGAAATGTCAATATTTAATTTTGCATTTTATGTGTTAAATTCACTAGTTGTAAGAGTTTTAATGCATTTTTTTTTGTTAATATTAATGTGTACTTTAACTTAAAAGCTAATTCTACACTTTTTAACACATTATTTAGAGGGTTTAGAAGAGCAAAACTAAGCGGAGAAGGCAATTTTTCTTTCTAAATGATGCTTAATTGTATGCCGATCAATTTTGCCCCAATGTTGTAGGTTGTTTAATGGTGTGTGTGACTCGTTTGATTTTAGTATAAGTAAATTAGTGTTTAAAAATAGAATGAAGTATTGTTAATCAGTCTTTGCGGCATTTAGCCGAAGATATTGTCAAATAAATTAAAATCCCACAAAAGTGGCATTTTAAATTTTTTTTTAATTTTTGGAGTTATTTAACTTAAAATTTAAATTTGTTGAACAAAATTCTGCCACATGGTTCCATGTAGATCCACTGGGCACTGATGTTACAGAAATTCCTTTGGCAATATTTCACTTGCCACTAATGTTATTCGCAATTTTTTTTAAAGTGATCAATTTGACTCCGGATTACGGTATTACCTCCGAAACTTGTGGATACATTTTAGAGGCAAATGTTGAACATTATTCAAAGGATCATTTAGCGCTATTAAGACTTGAACTTCTGTAGGAATTCTGTCAGAACTGGATAAAAATAATTTCTATTTTTATATTTTCCTGTCGATATTTCAACAAGATTTTTCATAAGGGCCTAACTGATTTGATCGATTTCTCTTCGTCGACATAACTTGATCAACACAAACAAAATCATTATTATTTTTGTTGCTATAGCAACTGGTCGGCGTTAAGTCAGAGAGGACCAAGTAACAAAATTGACGAAAATTAGATTTTTAAGGCATTTGATTAAGAATTACTTAAGCTACTTGGAACATTCACCCAATTTTCTTAATGTTACAATTAACGAGAGTTGTAGCACAATTTTCTTTTGATTGAACTGAAAAAATCGATAATAGTGTGCAGTCAGAGTGGACCATATGCTTGATGTCAAGAGAGTTGAAAAAATATGTATTGGTTAAAATCCAAAAAATAAAATAGTTTATCATCAAAATGTGATACGTTTCCAAATCGTATGAGTCCCTAACGCATTTTCTGATGATTATTGATCAAGAAACACGTGAAATTCCATTTTATTATGGTCAATATCGTATTTTACAGATCATCGTGTTGAAGCATATTGTGGCATTTCGCGTGCAGACAGAGCGGACCATGTAAGAACTTGAGTGTGAACTGTAGGTGGTTGAAGATTTTCCAAAAACCGTTCAGTCAGGGTGGACTAAGTACAATTAATTACATACCAATTTCTCGGTTTTAAGGTTTATTTTACGTTTTTTTTTGCGAACAATACAGAGCGATGCTATGATAAATAGCTATTAAGACTTACGGCAAAAATTCAAGAACATTTGTTGAAAAACTCTAAACTTATAGAGTTGCAAACTTTAAAGTCGTTTTTTCTAGAAATAAAGTTAAAGACACATGGTCCTCTCTGACTTAACGCCGACCATATAGTCGTCTTCTTCGCATTTCAACCAAAACATCTTTGGAAAACTCAATACACATTCTGTTATAACACAAAGAGAGGATCGATGAAGAGAACTCGAAAATGTCAGTTAGGCCCAAATGAAAAATCAGTGTCAAATTCGCCAAAGTTAAAGTATGTGCTGAACAGTTAGTTTTCATTGGAAAAGTATATTAGGGCCTGTCCATAAACTACGTAGACTCTGAGGGGGGACGAGGGGGTCTGGTCAAAGTCTACGGCCCTTACAAATTTCGAAAATTTTGTATGGACGAAAGTCTACGAGGGGGGAGGGGGGGGGGGGGTCTGAGATTCCCAAAATTGAGTCTACGTAGTTTATGGACAGCGCCTTAAAAATGGGAATTAGTAGCGTGACGTTACAACGTTGTAACGTCACGCTACTGATTTTCTTTTTACACATACTTTTCTAATAAAAACTAACTATTCAACAGATCGTACTTTTTGGAAATTTTACAAGGAATCCGAATATGCAAAAATATTTGAGGGTTTACGGTCGAATTTACGAGTTACAGTAAAAAATCTACCCAAAAAGGCATCAAAACGTTGTAACGTCACGGTAGAATGTGTCAATACCTCATTTTCTAGATTTGTTTTTGTGTTTGTAAACATGTTCTTAAGGATTTTATCTGAACATGGCCCACGAAGTCTGCTGGAAGTCTTGGAGATGAACCAGCCTCGGGCTGAAAATCTCCCTAATAAAGCTAATAATAATCTGCTAGAATTTCTTACAAGAATAGAACCAGAATATTGTAAAGAAAATCTATCATATATTCACAAAAAAACCCAAACTATAAAAGTTCACAATTTTTCGTAACTTTAGCAAAAATTCTGCAGGAAATTCATTCAGAAATTACAAAGAGATTATTAGGAAACGTTCACGGCCTTCAGGATGCGCACCGAAACTTTTGTAAACTTCACCAAGAGTTTTTACAAGAATTCTGTAAATATTTCCCGGAGTATTTGTAATAAAAGTTCTAAATCAGTAATTCTAACTGAGTAAATCATCATTCGGCAGAAACATTAAAAATAGTTTACTTTTCAGCTGAAAAAGTGACTTTAGTTGAAATGTCTTGAAAATAGATACTTTATAGTGACTGACCCTAAAATAGTGACCAAGTCACTAAATACAGTCAACTTTCGTTCGTCTAGTCTAGTCTAGTCTACACATACACAGCCATTCATTGAAAGAATCCTGGAAAATGATAGGATCGACTACTCCTATCATTTTTCTTGTCATTATTAATAGTTGCAGTGCATCTGAGATGCATTGCAAGCATTAAAGCGGCCAGGCCTACTGTGCAGCGTTTTAATTGTTTTTGGAATCAGTAAACGGGGACATCTCGTACCAACCGTTCTGTGAAAAGTGAGAATAATAAACCGCTTCGTTGGGAGTGACTGTGCTAAGAATGAATGTCACTCCATGTCCTCTGGAATCCTGGGAAGGGGCAACGGTATTTCCCCCGTATGCCCTGGCTCACAAGCCTAGGCTTAAGCGCCTTTACCCGCTCTCTGAAACGAGATCAAAAGTCATGGTACACAACCCTCTCCGCCTCTCCCAAAACATATTTACTCCTAATATTTGAATTTACTGTTACGGTTGCGAATAGAAAAACAAATCAGAAAGATCTCACCATATTAATTTGGGGCCTCCAGTTCTACCGACAGTCGGTGGCTTTATATTCGGCAATACAACATTTTTTTGAGTTGATTCAGGAAGAATCAGCAGCAGCATCACATAATCGAAATACATTTGAAGGCCACAGTTTTCAACCGAAAAAATTGTCATTTGAAAGACGTTATGTACCTACTTGCACTTTCATTATGTCATTGTTATTAAGTCCACACTCCGCAGGGATCCCACTCCTGGATTCGTCCTGAATGACTTCTTCATTCTTCTGCAGTCCATCCGATTCGCGGAGATGGCACCGCATGCACCACTTTTTTTTCTTCTTGCCCTTTTCTCCATGGCACCCGACGGGCGCACTGCGAACTCTTCGCGATTCCTTTCACAGTATTGCTGGTACAAACTGGTGCGATGAGATCTAAAATTTTCTAAATACACTTTTCACAGCTTCCTGTTACAGAACTTTACGCTTTTCTAAATACAGTCAACTTTCGTTCGTTGCACTAAACTCGTAGCCCAGTTAGTGAAAGACTTTCACTAGGTGGGCTGAGTTTTGAGCTGTCAAATAATCTCTAACAATAGAGATTCAGGGCTACCAACCTTGACAAATCATGCTTCACGTCAAAAAGTGACGTATGACTTCGTTTTAACTGGGCTATAGCCCACCTAACGGGCGCCCAGTTAAAACGTAGCCCACCTAAACGTAGCCCAACGACCGAAAGTTGACTGTAGTGACTCACTACCAGGCCTGCAGTAATGCCACGATAGACGAGGATACCTTCGAGGTGGTGGAGGAATTCGACAACCTCGGATCCTTACTGACGACTGACAACAATGTGAGATGTCAAACTCGAAGGCGCATCATCAGTGGGAGCTAAGCCAACTACGGGCCTCAGAAGAACCTGCAGTCAAAAAAAGATTCACCCCGTACCAAATGCACCGTGTACAAAAGGCTTATGAGACCGGTGGTCCTCTACGGACACGAAACTCGAGAATTACCTACAAGCACTTGGAGTGCAGGAGAATCAGAACGGTTTGTGGCGGAGAAGGATGAACTTCGAGCCTACTGCACTCTACGACGATCCCAGCATCTAGAATGTGATGTTTCAGCAAATAAATGTATGTACGGGTAATGCCCATATAGCCGAGGCGGTAAACGCACGGGTATTCAGCATGACCATGCTGAGGGTGACGGGTTCGATTCCCGGTCGGTCCAGGATCTTTTCGTAAAGGAAATTTCCTTGACTTCCTTGGGCATAGAGTATCTTCGTGCCTGCCACACGATATACACATGCAAAAATGGTCATTGGCAGAGGAAGCTCTCAGTTAATAACTGTGGAAGTGCTCATAGAACACTAAGCTGAGAAGCAGGCTTTGTCCCAGTGAGGACGTTACGCCAAGAAGAGAAGAGAGGAGAGAGGACGGGTAATGCATCGAACCCTCGAGGGACCAGGTCGGAATGTTGGTGGCGTAGCCAAAGTGCTCGAACCAGAGTTTTAACTGGTCGTGCTCATTAACAACTATTAAATTTTCATACTTGTCTTTCACAGGCATCGTAGAATTTATCTGAGTCCCACTAACGCGACGTCAGATGTCAGTGCATAGAGCTCTTTATGATAAACTCTTCACAGAAATTCTTATATGTAGTTCAGTGGTCGTTTTATCAGTAACCGGAGCGCTACGCAATCAATAACTTACCTATCGCCTGACTGTCAAACCGTTCAAACTTTGTTACAATACACACATGTCGGTAAACGCGTGCTAGCGCACTTCACGACATAGCATATAAGCACTAATCTACTAGGGTAAAAGCTCCCTTAGTGGAGGTAGTACCAATAGTGGTTGTAGTGCCAATTTAACACTACAGTCAACTTTCGGTCGTTGGGCTACGTTTAGGTGGGCTACGTTTTAACTGGGCGCCCGTTAGGTGGGCTATAGCCCAGTTAAAACGAAGTCATACGTCACTTTTTGACGTGAAGCATGATTTGTCAAGGTTGGTAGCCCTGAATCTCTATTGTTAGAGATTATTTGACAGCTCAAAACTCAGCCCACCTAGTGAAAGTCTTTCACTAACTGGGCTACGAGTTTAGTGCAACGAACGAAAGTTGACTGTATTTCGAACAAAAAGCTTGCAAATGACATTTTTAATAGATGCATCATAACTAATTAATAACATTAATTCAGTTTTGTGTTCAGGATTTGCCGAAAAACCTATTTTAAACAATTATTTTCCTTAAATTTTTTGCTCCTTTGCACCTATAGTGGTGGTAGTGTTCCTATAGTGGTGGGTCCCATAAGAATTCAATGGGATGCGCCACTATAGGAACCAATGTTAAATTTTACCTCCATAATAGGAACCGTGTACCAATAGTTGGTGCAAATGATTTATTAGCAAAAACTGAAATAAACAATGGTTTTTACATTTTTCCTAGCAAATTTAAGTGAAAAACTACCGATTAACGTTTTCAGACTTTTTATTTTGTGGTATTATCAATTTTATTCAATTATTTTTCTACAAGGAGCTACTAATAGCACCACTATTGGTACATTTACCCTAAACGCATTTTT
>NC_085137.1:428512827-428543507 GCF_035046485.1 Aedes albopictus
ACTTCTGTGAATCTAACAACCAGTTTTCATCAACCAGTTTTATTTTTCCGTGTTTTTACTGGTTGGTGGGAATCTAACAACCAGTTTTTGTACCGTACTTGAACAAAGGGGTGACTTTGTACCGATAAAAGATTAATCCTGCAAAACATGTGTCCGATCCATCGCAACAACTGAAAATGTTGCGCAACGTGAAAAAGTTGCATTGCTATGAAAAATGTTGCATGGTATAGTTACATAGCAAAAAAAAATGTTGCATGCTGCAAAACGTTACCTCCATAAGAATGCCTATGAAGGCGTCATGCGATATTAAAAATGTTGCACGATATAAAACACGTTGCATGACATTGAGAATGTTGCATCTCATGAAAAATGTTGCATGCCTCCAAAATGTCACCTTCATGAGAGTACTAGTATTGGTTGTATGTCACTTATAACAATAATGTTGCATGATACAAAAGGTGTATGCCATGAAAGTTGTTGCATGACATGAAAAATGTAGCATCACAAGAAAAATGTAGCATGTCCGCAAAAGATCACCTCTGATAGAATACTAATGTGGGTAGGATGTCAAACAATAGAAAGAATGTAGCTGACATGTTGCAGATATGAAAATTGTTGCATCACATGGAAAATGTTGCATGCCTGTAAAATGTCACCTTCATGAGAGTACTAGTATTGGTTGTATGTCACTTATAACAATAATGTTGCATGATACAAAAAGTACATGCCATGAAAGTTGTTGCATGACATGAAAAATGTAGCATCACAAGAAAAATGTAGCATGTCCGCAAAAGATCACCTCTGATAGAATACTAATGTGGGTAGGATGTCAAACAATAGAAAGAATGTAGATGACATATTGCAGATATGAAAATTGTTGCATCGCATGGAAAATGTTGCAGGCCTGTAAAATGTCACCTTCATGAGAATACTAGTATTGGTTGTATGTCACTTATAACAATAATGTTGCATGATACAAAAAGTGCATGCCATGAAAGTTGTTGCATGACATGAAAAATGTAGCATCACAAGAAAAATGTAGCATGTCCGCAAAAGATCACCTCTGATAGAATACTAATGTGATTTGAATAACAATCGGTATTAAAAATGTTGCATTGCAAGGACAAAAATGTAGCATGCCTACAAAATATCATATCCAATAAATAAATGTCCAATGCAAAGTGAACGTCTCTCCTAAATCTTAAGTTTAACAACCACTTTTCCTTGTATATGGGTAACCCACCCTGAATCGTCATTTGGCAAAAACTGCCCGATAGAAAGTGAACGTCTCCCTCCTGAACCTTAAGTTTAGACCCCAAGGCATCTACTAAGGGCAAAGATTTGAGGCCAGTTCACTGATTCTGTGTGGTAGAACTGTTTGACAATTAACAACCACTTTTCCTAGTATACAGGAAACTGATTCTGTGTGGTAGAACTGTTTGACTCACCCTAAATCGTCATTTGGCAAAAACTGCCCGATAGAAAGTGAACGTCTTCCTCCTAAATCTTAAGTTTAGACCCCAAGTCATTAACTAAGGGCATGAACTTGAGGCCAGTTCACTGAATTTGTGTGGTAAAACTGTTTGACTTTTAACAACCACTTTTCCTAGAATATGGGTTACTTACCCTAAATCGTCATTTGGCAAAAACTGCCCGATAGAAAGTGAATGTCTCCCTCCTAAACCTTAAGTTTAGACCCCAAGGCATCTTCTAAGGGCAAAGACTTGAGGCCAGTTCACTGATTTCATGTAGGAAAAATGTTTGACTTTTAACAACCACTTTCCTTGTATATGGGTAACCCACCCTAAATCGTCATTTAACAAAAACTGCCCGATAGAAAGTGAACGTCTCCCTCCTAAACCTTAAGTTTAGACCCCAAGGCATCTACTAAGGGCAAAGACTTGAGGCCAGTTCACTGATTTCATGTAGGAAAAATGTTTGACTTTTAACAACCACATTTCCTTGTATATGGTTAACCCACCCTAAATCGTCATTTGGCAAAAACTGCCCGATAGAAAGTGAACGTCTCCCTTCTAAACCTTAAGTTTAGACCCCAAGGCATCTACTAAGGGCAAAGACTTGAGGCCAGTTCACTGATTCTGTGTGGTAGAACTGTTTGACATTTAACAACCACTTTTCCTAGTATACAGGAAACTCACCCTAAATCGTCATTTGGCAAAAACTGCCCGATAGAAAGTGAACGTCTCCCTCCTAAACCTTAAGTTTAGACCCCAAGTCATCTTCTAAGGGCAAAGACTTGAGGCCAGTTCACTGAATTTGTGTGGTAGAACTGTTTGACTTTTAACAACCACTTTTCCTTGTATATGGGTAACCCACCCTAAATCGTCATTTTGCAAAAACTGCCCGATAGAAAGTGAACGTCTCCCTCCTAAACCTTAAGTTTAGACCCCAAGTCATCTACTAAGGGCAAAGACTTGAGGCCAGTTCACTGAATTTGTGTGGTAGAACTGTTTGACTTTTAACAACCACTTTTCCTTGTATATGGGTAACCCACCCTAAACCGTCATTTGGCAAAAACTGCCCGATAGAAAGTGAACGTCTCCCTCCTAAACCTTAAGTTTAGACCCCAAGTCATCTACTAAGGGCAAAGACTTGAGGCCAGTTTACTGAATTTGTGTGATAGAACTGTTTGACTTTTAACAACCACTTTTCCTTGTATATGGGTAACCCACCCTAAATCGTCATTTGGCAAAAACTGCCCGATAGAAAGTGAACGTCTCCCTCCTAAACCTTAAGTTTAGACCCCAAGTCATCTTCTAAGGGCAAAGACTTGAGGCCAGTTCACTGAATTTGTGTGGTAGAACTGTTTGACTTTTAACAACCACTTTTCCTTGTATATGAGTAACCCACCCTAAATCGTCATTTGGCAAAAACTGCCCGATAGAAAGTGAACGTCTCCCTCCTAAATCTTAAGTTTAGACCCCAAGGCATCTTCTAAGGGCAAAGACTTGAGGCCAGTTTACTGAATTTGTGTGATAGAACTGTTTGACTTTTAACAACCACTTTTCCTTGTATATGGGTAACCCACCCTAAATCGTCATTTGGCAAAAACTGCCCGATAGAAAGTGAACGTCTCCCTCCTAAACCTTAAGTTTAGACCCCAAGTCATCTTCTAAGGGCAAAGACTTGAGGCCAGTTCACTGAATTTGTGTGGTAGAACTGTTTGACTTTTAACAACAACTTTTCCCTGTATATGGGTAACCCACCCTAAATCGTCATTTGGCAAAAACTGCCCGATAGAAAGTAAACGTCTCCCTCCTAAACCTTAAGTTTAGACCCCAAGTCATCTTCTAAGGGCAAAGACTTGAGGCCAGTTCACTGAATTTGTGTGGTAGAACTGTTTGACTTTTAACAACAACTTTTCCCTGTATATGAGTAACCCACCCTAAATCGTCATTTGGCAAAAACTGCCCGATAGAAAGTGAACGTCTCCCTCCTAAATCTTAAGTTTAGACCCCAAGTCATCTTCTAAGGGCAAAGACTTGAGGCCAGTTTACTGAATTTGTGTGATAGAACTGTTTGACTTTTAACAACCACTTTTCCTTGTATATGGGTAACCCACCCTAAATCGTCATTTGGCAAAAACTGCCCGATAGAAAGTGAACGTCTTCCTCCTAAATCTTAAGTTTAGACCCCAAGTCATTAACTAAGGGCATGAACTTGAGGCCAGTTCACTGAATTTGTGTGGTAAAACTGTTTGACTTTTAACAACCACTTTTCCTAGAATATGGGTTACTTACCCTAAATCGTCATTTGGCAAAAACTGCCCGATAGAAAGTGAATGTCTCCCTCCTAAACCTTAAGTTTAGACCCCAAGGCATCTTCTAAGGGCAAAGACTTGAGGCCAGTTCACTGATTTCATGTAGGAAAAATGTTTGACTTTTAACAACCACTTTCCTTGTATATGGGTAACCCACCCTAAATCGTCATTTAACAAAAACTGCCCGATAGAAAGTGAACGTCTCCCTCCTAAACCTTAAGTTTAGACCCCAAGGCATCTACTAAGGGCAAAGACTTGAGGCCAGTTCACTGATTTCATGTAGGAAAAATGTTTGACTTTTAACAACCACATTTCCTTGTATATGGTTAACCCACCCTAAATCGTCATTTGGCAAAAACTGCCCGATAGAAAGTGAACGTCTCCCTTCTAAACCTTAAGTTTAGACCCCAAGGCATCTACTAAGGGCAAAGACTTGAGGCCAGTTCACTGATTCTGTGTGGTAGAACTGTTTGACATTTAACAACCACTTTTCCTAGTATACAGGAAACTCACCCTAAATCGTCATTTGGCAAAAACTGCCCGATAGAAAGTGAACGTCTCCCTCCTAAACCTTAAGTTTAGACCCCAAGTCATCTTCTAAGGGCAAAGACTTGAGGCCAGTTCACTGAATTTGTGTGGTAGAACTGTTTGACTTTTAACAACCACTTTTCCTTGTATATGGGTAACCCACCCTAAATCGTCATTTTGCAAAAACTGCCCGATAGAAAGTGAACGTCTCCCTCCTAAACCTTAAGTTTAGACCCCAAGTCATCTACTAAGGGCAAAGACTTGAGGCCAGTTCACTGAATTTGTGTGGTAGAACTGTTTGACTTTTAACAACCACTTTTCCTTGTATATGGGTAACCCACCCTAAACCGTCATTTGGCAAAAACTGCCCGATAGAAAGTGAACGTCTCCCTCCTAAACCTTAAGTTTAGACCCCAAGTCATCTACTAAGGGCAAAGACTTGAGGCCAGTTTACTGAATTTGTGTGATAGAACTGTTTGACTTTTAACAACCACTTTTCCTTGTATATGGGTAACCCACCCTAAATCGTCATTTGGCAAAAACTGCCCGATAGAAAGTGAACGTCTCCCTCCTAAACCTTAAGTTTAGACCCCAAGTCATCTTCTAAGGGCAAAGACTTGAGGCCAGTTCACTGAATTTGTGTGGTAGAACTGTTTGACTTTTAACAACCACTTTTCCTTGTATATGAGTAACCCACCCTAAATCGTCATTTGGCAAAAACTGCCCGATAGAAAGTGAACGTCTCCCTCCTAAATCTTAAGTTTAGACCCCAAGGCATCTTCTAAGGGCAAAGACTTGAGGCCAGTTTACTGAATTTGTGTGATAGAACTGTTTGACTTTTAACAACCACTTTTCCTTGTATATGGGTAACCCACCCTAAATCGTCATTTGGCAAAAACTGCCCGATAGAAAGTGAACGTCTCCCTCCTAAACCTTAAGTTTAGACCCCAAGTCATCTTCTAAGGGCAAAGACTTGAGGCCAGTTCACTGAATTTGTGTGGTAGAACTGTTTGACTTTTAACAACAACTTTTCCCTGTATATGGGTAACCCACCCTAAATCGTCATTTGGCAAAAACTGCCCGATAGAAAGTAAACGTCTCCCTCCTAAACCTTAAGTTTAGACCCCAAGTCATCTTCTAAGGGCAAAGACTTGAGGCCAGTTCACTGAATTTGTGTGGTAGAACTGTTTGACTTTTAACAACAACTTTTCCCTGTATATGAGTAACCCACCCTAAATCGTCATTTGGCAAAAACTGCCCGATAGAAAGTGAACGTCTCCCTCCTAAATCTTAAGTTTAGACCCCAAGTCATCTTCTAAGGGCAAAGACTTGAGGCCAGTTTACTGAATTTGTGTGATAGAACTGTTTGACTTTTAACAACCACTTTTCCTTGTATATGGGTAACCCACCCTAAATCGTCATTTGGCAAAAACTGCCCGATAGAAAGTGAACGTCTCCCTCCTAAACCTTAAGTTTAGACCCCAAGTCATCTACTAAGGGCGAAGACTTGAGGCCAGTTCACTGAATTTGTGTGGTAGAACTGTTTGACTTTTAACAACCACTTTTCCTTGTATATGGGTAACCCACCCTAAATCGTCATTTGGCAAAAACTGCCCGATAGAAAGTGAACGTCTCCCTCCTAAACCTTAAGTTTAGACCCCAAGTCATCTTCTAAGGGCAAAGACTTGAGGCCAGTTCACTGAATTTGTGTGGTAGAACTGTTTGACTTTTAACAACCACTTTTCCTTGTATATGAGTAACCCACCCTAAATCGTCATTTGGCAAAAACTGCCCGATAGAAAGTGAACGTCTCCCTCCTAAACCTTAAGTTTAGACCCCAAGGCATCTTCTAAGGGCAAAGACTTGAGGCCAGTTTACTGAATTTGTGTGATAGAACTGTTTGACTTTTAACAACCACTTTCCTTGTATATGGGTAACCCAGCCAACAAATTGATTCACATAACTCATGCAAGTAAAGTGTGAACTAGATTTTGATGTTTTCGTGTATTTCTTGAATTATGTTCATATCAATCTGTGCAACACAAGTTGATTGCAGAAACCGTTCGTGGAACTAGAGAAACATCTCCTGGAACAGCGCAGCTGCTGATCTGCCATACGGCTGGGCTGATATTCGCACAGAGCTGCTCTTGGCGCTGCTAGTAGGACATTCAGGAAGGTGAATGTAATGAACTCGCCTGCATCTGTACTTATTTGATTTAAACGATGCGCCTAGCGAAATAAATATTTCCAAAAACACTTATTTTTCATAATCCACTGGCTCTCTAAATAGATCACTTCACCGTATAATTTCATTTTGACAAATATGACCCCATATATAATCTCCCATTTAAGATTACAATTGAGTCGCAACAAGTGCATTTGAAGTTGTTAAAGAATATCAACTAAAAGTTGTATAAATATCAACGCAAAGTTAAAGTTACTAATGCTACCAAATGAAATCGGATGAAGTTGTGAGATTCGTATACGATTCAACCACTTTCCTTGTATATGGGTAACCCACCCTAAATCGTCATTTGGCAAAAACTGCCCGATAGAAAGTGAACGTCTCCCTCCTAAACCTTAAGTTTAGACCCCAAGTCATCTACTAAGGGCAAAGACTTGAGGCCAGTTCACTGAATTTGTGTGTTAGAACTGTTTGACTTTTAACAACCACTTTTCCTTGTATATGGGTAACCCACCCTAAATCGTCATTTGGCAAAAACTGCCCGATAGAAAGTGAACGTCTCCTTCCTAAACCTTAAGTTTAGACCCCAAGGCATCTACTAAGGGCAAAGACTTGAGGCCAGTTCACTGATTCTGTGTGGTAGAACTGTTTGACATTTAACAACCACTTTTCCTTGTATATGGGTAACCCACCCTAAATCGTCATTTGGCAAAAACTGCCCGATAGAAAGTGAACGTCTCCCTCCTAAACCTTAAGTTTAGACCCCAAGTCATCTACTAAGGGCAAAGACTTGAGGCCAGTTCACTGAATTTGTGTGGTAAAACTGTTTGACTTTTAACAACCACTTTTCCTTGTATATGGGTAACCCACCCTAAATCGTCATTTGGGAACAACTGCCCGATAGAAAGTTAACGTCTCCCTCCTAAACCTTAAGTTTGGACCCCAAGTCATCTACTAAGGGCAAATACTTGAGGCCAGTTCACTGAATTTGTGTGGTAGAACTGTTTGACTTTTAACAACCACTTTTCCTTGTATATGGGTAACCCACCCTAAATCGTCATTTGGCAAAAACTGCCCGATAGAAAGTGAACGTCTCCCTCCTAAACCTTAAGTTTAGACCCCAAGTCATCTTCTAAGGGCAAATACTTGAGGCCAGTTCACTGAATTTGTGTGATAGAACTGTTTGACTTTTAACAACCACTTTTCCTTGTATATGGGTAACCCACCCTAAATCGTCATGTGGCAAAAACTGCCCGATAGAAAGTGAACGTCTCCCTCCTAAACCTTAAGTTTAGACCCCAAGTCATCTTCTAAGGGCAAAGACTTGAGGCCAGTTCACTGAATTTGTGTGGTAGAACTGTTTGACTTTTAACAACCACTTTTCCTTGTATATGGGTAACCCACCCTAAATCGTCATTTGGCAAAAACTGCCCGATAGAAAGTGAACGTCTCCCTCCTAAACCTTAAGTTTAGACCCCAAGTCATCTACTAAGGGCAAAGACTTGAAACCAGTTCACTGATTTTATGTAGGAAAAATGTTTGACTTTTAACAACTACTTTCCTTGTATATGGGTAACCCACCCTAAATCGTCATGTGGCAAAAACTGCCCGATAGAAAGTGAACGTCTCCCTCCTAAACCTTAAGTTTAGACCCCAAGTCATCTACTACGGGCAAAGACTTGAGGCCAGTTCACTGATTCTGTGTGGTAGAACTGTTTGACATTTAACAACCACTTTTCCTAGTATACAGGAAACTCACCCTAAATCGTCATTTGGCAAAAACTGCCCGATAGAAAGTGAACGTCTCCCTCCTAAACCTTAAGTTTAGACCCCAAGTCATCTTCTTAGGGCAAAGACTTGAGGCCAGTTCACTGATTTCATGTAGGAAAAATGTTTGACTTTTAACAACCACTTTCCTTGTATATGGGTAACCCACCCTAAATCGTCATTTGGCAAAAACTGCCCGATAGAAAGTGAACGTCTCCCTCCTAAACCTTAAGTTTAGACCCCAAGTCATCTACTAAGGGCAAAGACTTGAGGCCAGTTCACTGATTCTGTGTGGTAGAACTGTTTGACATTTAACAACCACTTTTCCTTGTATATGGGTAACCCACCCTAAATCGTCATTTGGCAAAAACTGCCCGATAGAAAGTGAACGTCTCCCTCCTAAACCTTAAGTTTAGACCCCAAGTCATCTACTAAGGGCAAAGACTTGAGGCCAGTTCACTGAATTTGTGTGGTAAAACTGTTTGACTTTTAACAACCACTTTTCCTTGTATATGGGTAACCCACCCTAAATCGTCATTTGGCAACAACTGCCCGATAGAAAGTTAACGTCTCCCTCCTAAACCTTAAGTTTGGACCCCAAGTCATCTACTAAGGGCAAATACTTGAGGCCAGTTCACTGAATTTGTGTGGTAGAACTGTTTGACTTTTAACAACCACTTTTCCTTGTATATGGGTAACCCACCCTAAATCGTCATTTGGCAAAAACTGCCCGATAGAAAGTGAACGTCTCCCTCCTAAACCTTAAGTTTAGACCCCAAGTCATCTTCTAAGGGCAAATACTTGAGGCCAGTTCACTGAATTTGTGTGATAGAACTGTTTGACTTTTAACAACCACTTTTCCTTGTATATGGGTAACCCACCCTAAATCGTCATGTGGCAAAAACTGCCCGATAGAAAGTGAACGTCTCCCTCCTAAACCTTAAGTTTAGACCCCAAGTCATCTTCTAAGGGCAAAGACTTGAGGCCAGTTCACTGAATTTGTGTGGTAGAACTGTTTGACTTTTAACAACCACTTTTCCTTGTATATGGGTAACCCACCCTAAATCGTCATTTGGCAAAAACTGCCCGATAGAAAGTGAACGTCTCCCTCCTAAACCTTAAGTTTAGACCCCAAGTCATCTACTAAGGGCAAAGACTTGAAACCAGTTCACTGATTTTATGTAGGAAAAATGTTTGACTTTTAACAACTACTTTCCTTGTATATGGGTAACCCACCCTAAATCGTCATGTGGCAAAAACTGCCCGATAGAAAGTGAACGTCTCCCTCCTAAACCTTAAGTTTAGACCCCAAGTCATCTTCTAAGGGCAAAGACTTGAGGCTAGTTCACTGATTTCATGTAGGAAAAATGTTTGACTTTTAACAACTACTTTCCTTGTATATGGGTAACCCACCCTAAATCGTCATGTGGCAAAAACTGCCCGATAGAAAGTGAACGTCTCCCTCCTAAACCTTAAGTTTAGACCCCAAGTCATCTTCTAAGGGCAAAGACTTGAGGCCAGTTCACTGATTTTATGTAGGAAAAATGTTTGACTTTTAACAACTACTTTCCTTGTATATGGGTAACCCACCCTAAATCGGCATTTGGCAAAAACTGCCCGATAGAAAGTGAACGTCTCCTTCCTAAACCTTAAGTTTAGACCCCAAGGCATCTACTAAGGGCAAAGACTTGAGGCCAGTTCACTGAATTTGTGTGGTAGAACTGTTTGACTTTTAACAACCACTTTTCCTAGAATATGGGTAACCCACCCTAAATCGTCATTTGGCAAAAACTGCCCGATAGAAAGTGAACGTCTCCCTCCTAAACCTTAAGTTTAGACCCCAAGTCATCTTCTAAGGGCAAAGACTTGAGGCCAGTTCACTGATTTCATGTAGGAAAAATGTTTGACTTTTAACAACCACTTTCCTTGTATATGGGTAACCCACCCTAAATCGTCATTTGGCAAAAACTGCCCGATAGAAAGTGAACGTCTCCCTCCTAAACCTTAAGTTTAGACCCCAAGTCATCTTCTAAGGGCAAAGACTTGAGGCTAGTTCACTGATTTCATGTAGGAAAAATGTTTGACTTTTAACAACCACTTTCCTTGTATATGGGTAACCCACCCTAAATCGTCATTTGGCAAAAACTGCCCGATAGAAAGTGAACGTCTCCCTCCTAAACCTTAAGTTTAGACCCCAAGTCATCTACTTAGGGCGAAGACTTGAGGCCAGTTCACTGAATTTGTGTGGTAGAACTGTTTGACTTTTAACAACCACTTTTCCTTGTATATGGGTAACCCACCCTAAATCGTCATTTGGCAAAAACTGCCCGATAGAAAGTGAACGTCTCCCTCCTAAACCTTAAGTTTAGACCCCAAGTCATCTACTAAGGGCGAAGACTTGAGGCCAGTTCACTGAATTTGTGTGGTAGAACTGTTTGACTTTTAACAACCACTTTTCCTTGTATATGGGTAACCCACCCTAAATCGTCATTTGGCAAAAACTGCCCGATAGAAAGTGAACGTCTCCTTCCTAAACCTTAAGTTTGGACCCCAAGGCATCTACTAAGGGCAAAGACTTGAGGCCAGTTCACTGATTTCATGTAGGAAAAATGTTTGACTTTTAACAACCACTTTTCCTAGTATACAGGAAACTCACCCTAAATCGTCATTTGGCAAAAACTGCCCGATAGAAAGTGAACGTCTCCCTCCTAAACCTTAAGTTTAGACCCCAAGTCATCTTCTTAGGGCAAAGACTTGAGGCCAGTTCACTGATTTCATGTAGGAAAAATGTTTGACTTTTAACAACCACTTTCCTTGTATATGGGTAACCCACCCTAAATCGTCATTTGGCAAAAACTGCCCGATAGAAAGTGAACGTCTCCCTCCTAAACCTTAAGTTTAGACCCCAAGTCATCTACTAAGGGCAAAGACTTGAGGCCAGTTCACTGAATTTGTGTGTTAGAACTGTTTGACTTTTAACAACCACTTTTCCTTGTATATGGGTAACCCACCCTAAATCGTCATTTGGCAAAAACTGCCCGATAGAAAGTGAACGTCTCCTTCCTAAACCTTAAGTTAAGACCCCAAGGCATCTACTAAGGGCAAAGACTTGAGGCCAGTTCACTGATTCTGTGTGGTAGAACTGTTTGACATTTAACAACCACTTTTCCTTGTATATGGGTAACCCACCCTAAATCGTCATTTGGCAAAAACTGCCCGATAGAAAGTGAACGTCTCCCTCCTAAACCTTAAGTTTAGACCCCAAGTCATCTACTAAGGGCAAAGACTTGAGGCCAGTTCACTGAATTTGTGTGGTAAAACTGTTTGACTTTTAACAACCACTTTTCCTTGTATATGGGTAACCCACCCTAAATCGTCATTTGGCAACAACTGCCCGATAGAAAGTTAACGTCTCCCTCCTAAACCTTAAGTTTGGACCCCAAGTCATCTACTAAGGGCAAATACTTGAGGCCAGTTCACTGAATTTGTGTGGTAGAACTGTTTGACTTTTAACAACCACTTTTCCTTGTATATGGGTAACCCACCCTAAATCTTCATTTGGCAAAAACTGCCCGATAGAAAGTGAACGTCTCCCTCCTAAACCTTAAGTTTAGACCCCAAGTCATCTTCTAAGGGCAAATACTTGAGGCCAGTTCACTGAATTTGTGTGATAGAACTGTTTGACTTTTAACAACCACTTTTCCTTGTATATGGGTAACCCACCCTAAATCGTCATGTGGCAAAAACTGCCCGATAGAAAGTGAACGTCTCCCTCCTAAACCTTAAGTTTAGACCCCAAGTCATCTTCTAAGGGCAAAGACTTGAGGCCAGTTCACTGAATTTGTGTGGTAGAACTGTTTGACTTTTAACAACCACTTTTCCTTGTATATGGGTAACCCACCCTAAATCGTCATCTAATCTAATCTAATCTAATCTAGTGCTTGCACAGCCAGTATTGAAAAGCATCCTGGAAATATCAAAATTTCTTCCGATTTTTTCTTGTCAGCATTAATATTTGCAGCATATCAGAGATGATGTGACACAAATATTAAAACGGCCAGGCCCACTGTGCAGACTAATGGGTTCGAAGATAATTCAAAAACTTAAGGCAATCAGGTTATCCACTTATGAATAACATGATTGGCAAACTTTTTTGAATTGAATGAAGGAAGAAACGGGGACAACCGTACCAACCGTTTCGTTTTAGGGGAATGGTGTTTTAACATAAAATTGTTGGGAGTGGTGCTGCTAAGAAGGTTAATGCACACTCCGTTGGCGTCTCTTCTCCTGGGATGGGGCACAGGCATTTCTCCATGTGTCCTGGCTTCAAAGCCTAGGCTTAAGCGCCATTACTCGCTCTCTGAAACGAGAAAAAAGAATAATGATCCCTTCCCCGAATGTAGAAACCCCAACGAAAAATCTTTGTAAAAATCTATATAAATGAAAAAGGAATAGTGTTTGTATGTGACGAATAGGCTCGGGGAAAAAAATGTGAAAATCAACAGCGAACGCACCGAAAACGAGAAAGTTTTAAAATACATTTTGCGGGGCATTTTTTAAAGAGCTGCATGTCAAAAAAAAACACAGTAGGCAGGCAGAACGACGTTTGCCGGGAGAGCTAGTAGTAGATAAAAAAGGAGCAATCTCACCAATTTCAAAACAGATTCGTCGTCTACGGTGGAAAACGGGGCAATAGTAGCATGCACCTTCATTCTTGGTATGCCTGCAAACGCCGGGGCAGGAATTGTCTCCCGAAAGCAATCAAAATCCAGATCCAATATGATTTCCTTGGTCTTAACCTCCCTGGAAACAGCTCGCCTTTTCGAATGAATTCCGGGAAGAACTGCGTCGGGATCAATGCCCCGGAAGCACCACGTTGAGCCGTCGACGTACACCCGCTCGATCTACTCCATGACGATCAGTTCGAGTTCTTCATTACTCATCAGCTTTTCCTCCTTGAACCGCATCACCTTTAGTTTCCGACGAACGCAACACACGGAACTTTCTTCTCCTTCTTCTTTATTTTCTTCTTATCGCCATTAATTGGACACGGAAATGGTCCAGTACAATTGGATCACACCATAGTTCACTTGAGGACTTCTGTATGCAAATATCAATTTACTACAGCCACTAAGGAGGTCCATCGTCCAAACAGATTTTCACGGCGGAAACACGTACGGACACTGTGCCGGCAATCTAAAGTTTTGCCTTTCACCATTAAAAACTTCAAATCCGGAAAAAACATTCACCACAATTCGTAACCCACCCTAAAGCGTCATTTGGCAAAAACTGCCCGATAGAAAGTGAACGTCTCCCTCCTAAACCTTAAGTTTAGACCCCAAGTCATCTTCTAAGGGCAAAGACTTGAGGCCAGTTCACTGAATTTGTGTGGTAAAACTGTTTGACTTTTAACAACCACTTTTCCTTGTATATGGGTAACCCACCCTAAATCGTCATTTGGCAAAAACTGCCCGATAGAAAGTGAACGTCTTCCTCCTAAACCTTAAGTTTAAACCCCAAGGCATCTACTAAGGGCAAAGACTTGAGGCCAGTTCACTGATTTCATGTAGGAAAAATGTTTGACTTTTAACAACCACTTTCCTTGTATATGGGTAACCCACCCAAAATCGTCATTTGGCAAAAACTGCCCGATAGAAAGTGAACGTCTCCCTCCTAAACCTTAAGTTTAGACCCCAAGTCATCTACTAAGGGCGAAGACTTGAGGCCAGTTCACTGAATTTGTGTGGTAGAACTGTTTGACTTTTAACAACCACTTTTCCTTGTATATGGGTAACCCACCCTAAATCGTCATTTGGCAAAAACTGCCCGATAGAAAGTGAACGTCTCCCTCCTAAACCTTAAGTTTAGACCCCAAGGCATCTACTAAGGGCAAAGACTTGAGGCCAGTTCACTGATTCTGTGTGGTAGAACTGTTTGACATTTAACAACCACTTTTCCTTGTATATGAGTAACCCACCCTAAATCGTCATTTGGCAAAAACTGCCCGATAGAAAGTGAACGTCTCCCTCCTAAACCTTAAGTTTAGACCCCAAGGCATCTACTAAGGGCAAAGACTTGAGGCCAGTTCACTGATTCTGTGTGGTAGAACTGTTTGACATTTAACAACCACTTTTCCTTGTATATGGGTAACCCACCCTAAATCGTCATTTGGCAAAAACTGCCCGATAGAAAGTGAACGTCTCCCTCCTAAACCTTAAGTTTAGACCCCAAGTCATCTTCTAAGGGCAAAGACTTGAGGCTAGTTCACTGATCTCATGTAGGAAAAATGTTTGACTTTTAACAACCACTTTCCTTGTATATGGGTAACCCACCCTAAATCGTCATTTAACAAAAACTGCCCGATAGAAAGTGAACGTCTTCCTCCTAAACCTTAAGTTTAAACCCCAAGGCATCTACTAAGGGCAAAGACTTGAGGCCAGTTCGCTGATTTCATGTAGGAAAAATGTTTGACTTTTAACAACCACTTTCGTTGTATATGGGTAACCCACCCTAAATCGTCATT
The DNA here is from genome assembly GCF_035046485.1 of Aedes albopictus. Lineage (NCBI taxonomy): Eukaryota > Metazoa > Arthropoda > Insecta > Diptera > Culicidae > Aedes > Aedes albopictus. The sequence continues at coordinate 428,527,612 of NC_085137.1, forward strand.
TAACAAAAACTGCCCGATAGAAAGTGAACGTTTCCCTCCTAAACCTTAAGTTTAGACCCCAAGGCATCTACTAAGGGCAAAGACTTGAGGCCAGTTCACTGAATTTGTGTAGGAAAAATGTTTGACTTTTAACAACCACTTTCCTTGTATATGGGTAACCCACCCTAAATCGTCATTTAACAAAAACTGCCCGATAGAAAGTGAACGTCTTCCTCCTAAACCTTAAGTTTAGACCCCAAGGCATCTACTAAGGGCAAAGACTTGAGGCCAGTTCACTGAATTTGTGTGGTAAAACTGTTTGACTTTTAACAACCACTTTTCCTTGTATATGGGTAACCCACCCTAAATCGTCATTTGGCAAAAACTGCCCGACAGAAAGTGAACGTCTCCCTCCTAAACCTTAAGTTTAGACCCCAAGTCATCTACTAAGGGCAAAGACTTGAGGCCAGTTCACTGAATTTGTGTGGTAGAACTGTTTGACTTTTAACAACCACTTTTCCTTGTATATGGGTAACCCACCCTAAATCGTCATTTGGCAAAAACTGCCCGATAGAAAGTGAACGTCTCCCTCCTAAACCTTAAGTTTAGACCCCAAGGCATCTTCTAAGGGCAAAGACTTGAGGCCAGTTCACTGATTTCATGTAGGAAAAATGTTTGACTTTTAACAACCACTTTCCTTGTATATGGGTAATCCACCCTAAATCGTCATTTGGCAAAAACTGCCCGATAGAAAGTGAACGTCTCCCTCCTAAACCTTAAGTTTAGACCCCAAGTCATCTTCTAAGGGCAAAGACTTGAGGCCAGTTCGCTGATTTCATGTAGGAAAAATGTTTGACTTTTAACAACCACTTTCCTTGTATATGGGTAACCCACCCTAAATCGTCATTTAACAAAAACTGTCCGATAGAAAGTGAACGTCTTCCTCCTAAACCTTAAGTTTAGACCCCAAAGCATCTACTAAGGGCAAAGACTTGAGGCCAGTTCGCTGATTTCATGTAGGAAAAATGTTTGACTTTTACAACCACTTTCCTTGTATATGGGTAACCCACCCCAAATCGTCATTTGGCAAAAACTGCCCGATAGAAAGTGAACGTCTCCCTCCTAAACCTTAAGTTTAGACCCCAAGGCATCTTCTAAGGGCAAAGACTTGAGGCCAGTTCACTGATTTCATGTAGGAAAAATGTTTGACTTTTAACAACCACTTTCCTTGTATATGGGTAATCCACCCTAAATCGTCATTTGGCAAAAACTGCCCGATAGAAAGTGAACGTCTCCCTCCTAAACCTTAAGTTTAGACCCCAAGTCATCTTCTAAGGGCAAAGACTTGAGGCCAGTTCGCTGATTTCATGTAGGAAAAATGTTTGACTTTTAACAACCACTTTCCTTGTATATGGGTAACCCACCCTAAATCGTCATTTAACAAAAACTGTCCGATAGAAAGTGAACGTCTTCCTCCTAAACCTTAAGTTTAGACTCCAAAGCATCTACTAAGGGCAAAGACTTGAGGCCAGTTCGCTGATTTCATGTAGGAAAAATGTTTGACTTTTACAACCACTTTCCTTGTATATGGGTAACCCACCCCAAATCGTCATTTGGCAAAAACTGCCCGATAGAAAGTGAACGTCTCCCTCCTAAACCTTAAGTTTAGACCCCATGGCATCTACTAAGGGCAAAGACTTGAGGCCAGTTCACTGATTCTGTGCGGTAGAACTGTTTGACATTTAACAACCACTTTTCCTAGTATACAGGAAACTCACCCTAAATCGTCATTTGGCAAAAACTGCCCGATAGAAAGTGAATGTCTCCCTCCTAAACCTTAAGTTTGGACCCCAAGTCATCTTCTAAGGGCAAAGACTTGAGGCCAGTTCACTGATTTCATGTAGGAAAAATGTTTGACTTTTAACAACCACTTTTCCTAGTATACAGCAAACTCACCCTTAATCGTCATTTGGCAAAAACTGCCCGATAGAAAGTGAACGTCTCCCTCCTAAACCTTAAGTTTAGACCCCAAGGCATCTACTAAGGGCAAAGACTTGAGGCCAGTTCACTGAGTTTGTGTGGTAGAACTGTTTGACATTTAACAACCACTTTTCCTAGTATACAGGAAACTCACCCTAAATCGTCATTTGGCAAAAACTGCCCGATAGAAAGTGAACGTCTCCCTCCTAAACCTTAAGTTTAGACCCCAAGGCATCTACTAAGGGCAAAGACTTGAGGCCAGTTCACTGAGTTTGTGTGGTAGAACTGTTTGACATTTAACAACCACTTTTCCTAGTATACAGGAAACTCACCCTAAATCGTCATTTGGCAAAAACTGCCCGATAGAAAGTGAACGTCTCCCTCCTAAACCTTAAGTTTAGACCCCAAGGCATCTACTAAGGGCAAAGACTTGAGGCCAGTTCACTGAATTTTTGTGGTAGAACTGTTTGACTTTTAACAACCACTTTCCTTGTACAGGGGATGGCCAAAATGTTTGGGATAGGCAACTTTTTTTCTCCCACAAAAAAATCAACATGCTGTAACTTTTCATAGAGTGCATCAAAAAATCCAAATTTTGACTGTTTGTCAACTTATTATATGTGCATCATTGGTACAAATTTGGGATCGATTGTTTAATTTTTCGCGAAGTTAGAACCGTTCGGGTAAAACACCATTATTTAGACAACTAATTTTTGAACTGTCATATCTCGGAATCCAGTGAACCGAATTGAATGAATTTTTTAACGTTTATCAACAATATATTGATACTTAATACGACGTCATAAAATGACATATTTTCTCACGGCGAATTAAGTTATACCGGATTGAAATTTTCACCTATATATAGCAAAATAATTCAAATTTACAATACCACACAAAAATTACTAAATGTGTTCTTTCTTCAATCTAAATAGGCTCTAATATATCTGATTGGAGATAACTTGAGAACGGAAGTGGAAAATCTTTGGATATCAACACTAAAATTTATTGACATTGATGTAAAAAAAATTCATATTTTCAAGAAAAATCCAAAAAGTGTCAATCCATGATAACTTTTTTCAACGTTTGAAAAGTACACATGTTTTAATAGTTTATGAAGCATCCACATATTGTTTGTGTTCGTTCAAAATTTCATTCAAATCGGTTCACTGGTTTCCAAAATATGACAGCTCAAAAATGAGTTGTCTGAAAAATAGTGTTTTACGCGAACGGTTCTAACTTTGCAAAATAGTAATCAATCGAGCTCAAATTTGTACCAATTATGCACACATAATAGGTTGACAAACAGTCAAAATTTGAGATTTTTTGATGCGCTCTATGAAAAGCTATAGCTTGTTAAACTTTTTTGTGAGAGAATAAAAGTTGCCTATCCCAAACATTTTGGCCATCCCCTGTATATGGGTAACCCAACCCTAAACTTGGCCAAATGACGATTTAGAGTGAGTTTCCTGTATACTAGGAAAAGTGGTTGTTAAATGTCAAACAGTTCTACCACACAGAATCAGTGAACTGGCCTCAAGTCTTTGCCCTTAGTAGATGCCTTGGGGTCTAAACTTAAGGTTTTGGAGGGAGACGTTCATTTTCTATCGGGCAGTTTTTGTTAAATGACGATTTAGGGTGGGTTACCCATATACAAGGAAAAGTGGTTGTTAAAAGTCGAACAGTTCTACCACACAAATTCAGTGAACTGGCCTCAAGTCTTTGCCCTTAGTAGATGCCTTGGGGTCTAAACTTAAGGTTTAGGAGGGAGACGTTCACTTTCTATCGGGCAGTTTTTGCCAAATGACGATTTAGGGTGGGTTACCCATATACAAGGAAAAGTGGTTGTTAAAAGTCGAACAGTTCTACCACACAAATTCAGTGAACTGGCCTCAAGTCTTTGCCCTTAGTAGATGCCTTGGGGTCTAAACTTAAGGTTTAGGAGGTTCATTTTCTATCGGGCAGTTTTTGTTAAATGACGATTAAGGGTGGGTTACCCATATACAAGGAAAGTGGTTGTTAAAAGTCAAACATTTTTCCTACATGAAATCAGCGAACTGGACTCAAGTCTTTGCCCTTAGTAGATGATTTGGGGTCTAAACTTAAGGTTTAGGAGGGAGACGTTCACTTTCTATCGGGCAGTTTTTGCCAAATGACGATTTAGGGTGGGTTACCCATATACAAGGAAAAGTGGTTGTTTAAAGTCAAACAGTTCTACCACACAAATTCAGTGAACTGGCCTCAAGTCTTTGCCCTTAGTAGATGCCTTGGGGTCTAAACTTAAGGTTTAGGAGGGAGACGTTCACTTTCTATCGGGCAGTTTTTGCCAAATGACGATTTAGGGTGGGTTACCCATATACAAGGAAAAGTGGTTGTTAAAAGTCAAACAGTTTTACCACACAAATTCAGTAAACTGGCCTCAAGTCTTTGCCCTTAGAAGATGACTTGGGGTCTAAACTTAAGGTTTAGGAGGGAGACATTCACTTTCTATCGGGCAGTTTTTACCAAATGATGATTTAGGGTGAGTTTCCTGTATACTAGGAAAAGTGGTTGTTAAATGTCAAACAGTTCTACCACACAGAATCAGTGAACTGGCCTCAAGTCTTTGCCCTTAGTAGATGCCTTGGGGTCTGAACTTAAGGTTTAGGAGGGAGACGTTCACTTTCTATCGGGCAGTTTTTGCCAAATGACGATTTAGGGTGGGTTACCCATATACAAGGAAAGTGGTTGTTAAAAGTCAAACATTTTTCCTACATGAAATCAGTTAACTGGCCTCAAGTCTTTGCCCTTAGTAGATGACTTGGGGTCTAAACTTAAGGTTTAGGAGGGAGACGTTCACTTTCTATCGGGCAGTTTTTGCCAAATGACGATTTAGGGTGGGTTACCCATATACAAGGAAAGTGGTTGTTAAAAGTCAAACATTTTTCCTACATGAAATCAGCGAACTGGCCTCAAGTCTTTGCCCTTAGTAGATGCCTTGGGGTCTAAACTTAAGGTTTAGGAGGGAGACGTTCACTTTCTATCGGGCAGTTTTTGCTAAATGACGATTTAGGGTGGGTTACTCATATACAAGGAAAAGTGGTTGTTAAAAGTCAAACAGTTCTACCACACAAATTCAGTGAACTGGCCTCAAGTCTTTGCCCTTAGTAGATGACTTGGGGTCTAAACTTAAGGTTTAGGAGGGAGACGTTCACTTTCTATCGGGCAGTTTTTGCCAAATGACGATTTAGGGTGGGTTACCCATATACAAGGAAAAGTGGTTGTTAAAAGTCAAACAGTTCTACCACACAAATTCAGTGAACTGGCCTCAAGTCTTTGCCCTTAGTAGATGACTTGGGGTCTAAACTTAAGGTTTAGGAGGGAGACGTTCACTTTCTATCGGGCAGTTTTTGCCAAATGACGATTTAGGGTGGGTTACCCATATACAAGGAAAGTGGTTGTTAAAAGTCAAATATTTTTCCTACATGAAATCAGCGAACTGGCCTCAAGTCTTTGCCCTTAGTAGATGCCTTGGGGTCTAAACTTACGGTTTAGGAGGGAGACGTTCACTTTATATCGGGCAGTTTTTGCCAAATGACGATTCAGGGTGGGTTACCCATATACAAGGAAAAGTGGTTGTTAAAAGTCAAACAGTTCTACCACACAAATTCAGTGAACTGGCCTCAAGTCTTTGCCCTTAGTAGATGACTTGGGGTCTAAACTTAAGGTTTAGGAGGGAGACGTTCACTTTCTATCGGGCAGTTTTTGCCAAATGACGATTTAGGGTGGGTTACCCATATACAAGGAAAGTGGTTGTTAAAAGTCAAACATTTTTCCTACATGAAATCAGTGAACTGGCCTCAAGTCTTTGCCCTTAGTAGATGCCTTGGGGTCTAAACTTAAGGTTTAGGAGGGAGACGTTCACTTTCTATCGGGCAGTTTTTGCCAAATGACGATTTAGGGTGGGTTACCCATATACAAGGAAAACTGGTTGTTAAAAGTCAAACAGTTCTACCACACAAATTCAGTGAACTGGCCTCAAGTCTTTGCCCTTAGTAGATGCCTTGGGGTCTAAACTTAAGGTTTAGGAGGGAGACGTTCACTTTCTATCGGGCAGTTTTTGCCAAATGACGATTTAGGGTGGGTTACCCATATACAAGGAAAAGTGGTTGTTAAAAGTCAAACAGTTCTACCACACAAATTCAGTGAACTGGCCTCAAGTCTTTGCCCTTAGTAGATGACTTGGGGTCTAAACTTAAGGTTTAGGAGGGAGACGTTCACTTTCTATCGGACAGTTTTTGCCAAATGACGATTTAGGGTGGGTTACCCATATACAAGGAAAAGTGGTTGTTAAAAATCAAACAGTTTTACCACACAAATTCAGTGAACTGGCCTCAAGTCTTTGCCCTTAGTAGATGCTTTGGGGTCTAAACTTAAGGTTTAGGAGGAAGACGTTCACTTTCTATCGGGCAGTTTTTGCCAAATGACGATTTAGGGTGGGTTACCCATATACAAGGAATGTGGTTGTTAAAAGTCAAACAATTTTCCTACATGAAATCAGCGAACTGGCCTCAAGTCTTTACCCTTAGTAGATGACTTGGGGTCTAAACTTAAGGTTTAGAAGGGAGACGTTCACTTTCTATCGGGCAGTTTTTGCCAAATGACGATTTAGGGTGGGTTACCCATATACAAGGAAAGTGGTTGTTAAAAGTCAAACATTTTTCCTACATGAAGTCAGCGAACTGGCCTCAAGTCTTTACCCTTAGTAGATGACTTGGGGTCTAAACTTAAGGTTTAGAAGGGAGACGTTCACTTTCTATCGGGCAGTTTTTGCCAAATGACGATTTAGGGTGGGTTACCCATATACAAGGAAAGTGGTTGTTAAAAGTCAAACAGTTCTACCACACAAATTCAGTGAACTGGCCTCAAGTCTTTGCCCTTAGTAGATGCCTTGGGGTCTAAACTTAAGGTTTAGGAGGGAGACGTTCACTTTCTATCGGGCAGTTTTTGCCAAATGACGATTTAGGGTGGGTTACCCATACACAAGGAAAAGTGGTTGTTAAAAGTCAAACAGTTCTACCACACAAATTCAGTGAACTGGCCTCAAGTCTTTGCCCTTAGTAGATGACTTGGGGTCTAAACTTAAGGTTTAGGAGGGAGACATTCACTTTCTATCGGGCAGTTTTTGCCAAATGACGATTTAGGGTGGGTTACCCATATACAAGGAAAAGTGGTTGTTAAAAGTCAAACAGTTCTACCACTCAAATTCAGTGAACTGGCCTCAAGTCTTTGCCCTTAGAAGATGACTTGGGGTCTAAACTTAAGGCTTAGGAGGGAGACGTTCACTTTCTATCGAGCAGTTTTTGCCAAATGACGATTTAGGGTGGGTTACCCATATACAAGGAAAAGTGGTTCTTAAATGTCAAACAGTTCTACCACACAAATTCAGTGAACTGGCCTCAAGTCTTTGCCCTTAGTAGATGCCTTGGGGTCTAAACTTAAGGTTTTGGAGGGAGACGTTCACTTTCTATCGGGCAGTTTTTGCCAAATGACGATTTAGGGTGGGTTACCCATATACAAGGAATGTGGTTGTTAAAAGTCAAACAATTTTCCTACATGAAATCAGCGAACTGGCCTCAAGTCTTTGCCCTTGGAAGATGTCTTGGGGTCTAAACTTAAGGTTTAGGAGGGAGACGTTCACTTTCTATCGGGAAGATTTTGCCAAATGACGATTTAGGAAGAGTTTCCTGTATACTAGGAAAAGTGGTTGTTAAATGTCAAACAGTTCTACCACACAGAATCAGTGAACTGGCCTCAAGTCTTTGCTTTAAGTAGATGCCTTGGGGTCTAAACTTAAGGTTTAGGAGGGAGACGTTCACTTTCTATCGGGCAGTTTTTGCCAAATGACGATTTAGGGTGGGTTACCCATATACAAGGAAAGTGGTTGTTAAAAGTCAAACATTTTTCCTACATGAAATCAGTGAACTGGCCTCAAGTCTTCGCCCTAAGTAGATGACTTGGGGTCTAAACTTAAGGTTTAGGAGGGAGACGTTCACTTTCTATCGGGCAGTTTTTGCCAAATGACGATTTAGGGTGGGTTACCCATATACAAGGAAAGTGGTTGTTAAAAGTCAAATATTTTTCCTACATGAAATCAGCGAACTGGCCTCAAGTCTTTGCCCTTAGAAGTTGACTTGGGGTCTAAACTTAAGGTTTTGGAGGGAGACGTTCACTTTCTATCGGGCAGTTTTTGCCAAATGACGATTTAGGGTGGGTTACCCATATACAAGGAAAAGTGGTTGTTAAAAGTCAAACAGTTCTACCACACAAATTCAGTGAACTGGCCTCAAGTCTTTGCCCTTAGTAGATGACTTGGGGTCTAAACTTAAGGTTTAGGAGGGAGACGTTCACTTTCTATCGGGCAGTTTTTGCCAAATGACGATTTAGGGTGGGTTACCCATATACAAGGAAAGTGGTTGTTAAAAGTCAAATATTTTTCCTACATGAAATCAGCGAACTGGCCTCAAGTCTTTGCCCTTAGTAGATGCCTTGGGGTCTAAACTTAAGGTTTAGGAGGGAGACGTTCACTTTCTATCGGGCAGTTTTTGCCAAATGACGATTTAGGGTGGGTTACCCATATACAAGGAAAGTGGTTGTTAAAAGTCAAATATTTTTCCTACATGAAATCAGCGAACTGGCCTCAAGTCTTTGCCCTTAGAAGTTGACTTGGGGTCTAAACTTAAGGTTTTGGAGGGAGACGTTCACTTTCTATCGGGCAGTTTTTGCCAAATGACGATTTAGGGTGGGTTACCCATATACAAGGAAAAGTGGTTGTTAAAAGTCAAACAGTTCTACCACACAAATTCAGTGAACTGGCCTCAAGTCTTTGCCCTTAGTAGATGCCTTGGGGTCTAAACTTAAGGTTAAGGAGGGAGACGTTCACTTTCTATCGGGCAGTTTTTGCCAAATGACGATTTAGGGTGGGTTACCCATATACAAGGAAAGTGGTTGTTAAAAGTCAAACATTTTTCCTACATGAAATCAGTGAACTGGCCTCAAGTCTTTGCCCTTAGTAGATGCCTTGGGGTCTAAACTTAAGGTTTAGGAGGTAGACGTTCACTTTCTATCGGGCAGTTTTTGCCAAATGACGATTTAGGGTGGGTTACCCATATACAAGGAAAAGTGGTTGTTAAAAGTCAAACAGTTCTACCACACAAATTCAGTGAACTGGCCTCAAGTCTTTGCCCTTAGTAGATGCCTTGGGGTCTAAACTTAAGGTTTAGGAGGGAGACGTTCACTTTCTATCGGGCAGTTTTTGCCAAATGACGATTTAGGGTGGGTTACCCATACACAAGGAAAAGTGGTTGTTAAAAGTCAAACAGTTCTACCACACAAATTCAGTGAACTGGCCTCAAGTCTTTGCCCTTAGTAGATGACTTGGGGTCTAAACTTAAGGTTTAGGAGGGAGACGTTCACTTTCTATCGGGCAGTTTTTGCCAAATGACGATTTAGGGTGGGTTACCCATATACAAGGAAAAGTGGTTCTTAAATGTCAAACAGTTCTACCACACAAATTCAGTGAACTGGCCTCAAGTCTTTGCCCTTAGTAGATGACTTGGGGTCTAAACTTAAGGTTTAGGAGAGAGACGTTCACTTTCTATCGGGCAGTTTTTGCCAAATGACGATTTAGGGTGGGTTACCCATATACAAGGAAAAGTGGTTGTTAAAAGTCAAACAGTTCTACCACACAAATTCAGTGAACTGGCCTCAAGTATTTGCCCTTAGAAGATGACTTGGGGTCTAAACTTAAGATTTAGGAGGGAGACGTTCACTTTCTATCGGGCAGTTTTTGCCAAATGACGATTTAGGGTGGGTTACCCATATACAAGGAGAAGTGGTTGTTAAAAGTCAAACAGTTCTACCACACAAATTCAGTGAACTGGCCTCAAGTCTTTGCCCTTAGTAGATGCCTTGGGGTCTAAACTTAAGGTTTAAGAGGGAGACGTTCACTTTCTATCGGGCAGTTTTTGCCAAATGACGATTTAGGGTGGGTTACCCATATACAAGGAAAAGTGGTTGTTAAAAGTCAAACAGTTCTACCACACAAATTCAGTGAACTGGCCTCAAGTATTTGCCCTTAGAAGATGACTTGGGGTCTAAACTTAAGATTTAGGAGGGAGACGTTCACTTTCTATCGGGCAGTTTTTGCCAAATGACGATTTAGGGTGGGTTACCCATATACAAGGAGAAGTGGTTGTTAAAAGTCAAACAGTTCTACCACACAAATTCAGTGAACTGGCCTCAAGTCTTTGCCCTTAGTAGATGCCTTGGGGTCTAAACTTAAGGTTTAAGAGGGAGACGTTCACTTTCTATCGGGCAGTTTTTGCCAAATGACGATTTAGGGTGGGTTACCCATATACAAGGAAAAGTGGTTGTTAAAAGTCAAACAGTTCTAACACACAAATTCAGTGAACTGGCCTCAAGTATTTGCCCTTAGAAGATGACTTGGGGTCTAAACTTAAGATTTAGGAGGGAGACGTTCACTTTCTATCGGGCAGTTTTTGCCAAATGACGATTTAGGGTGGGTTAACCATATACAAGGAAATGTGGTTGTTAAAAGTCAAACATTTTTCCTACATGAAATCAGTGAACTGGCCTCAAGTCTTTGCCCTTAGTAGATGCCTTGGGGTCTAAACTTAAGGTTTAGAAGGGAGACGTTCACTTTCTATCGGGCAGTTTTTGCCAAATGACGATTTAGGGTGGGTTAACCATATACAAGGAAATGTGGTTGTTAAAAGTCAAACATTTTTCCTACATGAAATCAGTGAACTGGCCTCAAGTCTTTGCCCTTAGTAGATGCCTTGGGGTCTAAACTTAAGGTTTAGGAGGGAGACGTTCACTTTCTATCGGGCAGTTTTTGTTAAATGACGATTTAGGGTGGGTTACCCATATACAAGGAAAGTGGTTGTTAAAAGTCAAACATTTTTCCTACATGAAATCAGTGAACTGGCCTCAAGTCTTCGCCCTTAGAAGATGCCTTGGGGTCTAAACTTAAGGTTTAGGAGGGAGACATTCACTTTCTATCGGGCAGTTTTTGCCAAATGACGATTTAGGGTAAGTAACCCATATTCTAGGAAAAGTGGTTGTTAAAAGTCAAACAGTTTTACCACACAAATTCAGTGAACTGGCCTCAAGTCTATGCCCTTAGTTAATGACTTGGGGTCTAAACTTAAGATTTAGGAGGAAGACGTTCACTTTCTATCGGGCAGTTTTTGCCAAATGACGATTTAGGGTGAGTCAAACAGTTCTACCACACAGAATCAGTTTCCTTGTAACCGGTGGTTCCATAGTTTCTTGCTGGCTCCACCATCAATCCTTATTCTCCTCCCGAACCCCAATATACCCTTTTGAAAAGTACCACTAGGAACTAATCGAACTCACTATAGTCGATACGTCGCGAGTGAGTGAGCGTTCCGCTTTCCAATCATGCCAGGTCAGAGTGTGTCAAAACCTGAGTAGTGTGAACAAGGCCTAAAAATATTTACTAGACCGATTCTTGTACCAACCCACAGATGGTGCACCGGTAGATCATGGTTGCCAAAATGCAGCATAAAAGCATAGTGGTCAAATACAACCTTAAATATGAAAACGGATTTCTTATAAAAGGCTGTATTTGACCAAAATCTTTCTCTTTGTCCACGATTGATCCTCGAACAGTGCAGTGCGCGTGCCTAGATCTTTTCTTGAGGTCAGAACAATAGAATCTCGTGAAGTGAAAGTTGTATTAATTCTTGGTTTTCTTTTCTTAAAATAGGATTAAAAAGTACAAGCACAAGTGTTAGTAAAAGTAAAAACTACTGTGTAAATGTCAAAACTACTGTGTTAAATGTAAAAATCAAAAATGGTTAGTGTGAGCAAAATGGAAAATTATAACCTAAAACTAATTGATTAAAAACTTATAGCTACGAACAGTTAGACAAAGGACAACAAAAGAACGAAACACAAGAACAGTTTAAAACAAGAAAAAGGTAAATTTTCAGTGTACAACTGTGCCAACAAGTGTAAAGGCTAGGAATGACGTCACGGGTGATTAATGTGGTGGTCAGGTCCAGCGAAAAGGGCCTTTTTCTTTTCTATGTCTTTCTCCAAGACAGAGCTCCAGATCTTCCGGACGGACCGGCTCCGTCAAGGACGAGCGTCGTTGGCCACCTGTACTTGGCGGCATCATTCTCCAACCGCCATTTTGAAAACCCGGTCAACGTCAGAAACCTATTGTTTGATATGGAACACTCTGCGGAGAGCTCAGGCTACAGTGCTTTGGGAAACGGCCGAATTCTCCGCCGTCCAACCGCCCGAATTTCTCCGTTCCTAGGTTTGGAACTCAGATGGTCGAAGCTTTATCGGAAACCATCCGTCTACCATCAACTCCGCCGGCCCAGGGCCGGATCATATCTAAAGGCGAACATAACCTCGAACCCCACCGGCAGAAGGCCGGTAAGCCAGCTATGTAACCCACACTCTGGATCCGCTGCAGCGCACAAGTAAGAACCCCACCCCATGTGACGTCATAGAATACTATGTTAATAAAATTGTAAATACGTATTAGCCTCAGCGTTAGCTTATTTAAGAAAGCAGCCCTGGGTTATATAAGTTTCACTTCTTACCATATTCGTTTTGGTCCAGCTTGGGACATTCATTCCTCGCTGTTCGTTGGATCTTTTGTGTCAGGTGTTACCCCTCCCCCCCCTTTTACTTTAGCTTTCATGCAGTATTAGTTATCTGTGCTTCTACAACAGCAACTTCTTTGGGCATGGTTTTCACCACCCGTTCCTGCTCGAATTGATACGGCTCCACGGTTTGTGTATGAGGAAAGTAAGTTTCGAACGACCCTGAAATCCCACCCGATGAGCAAGCACGTTACATCCTGTATACTAGGAAAAGTGGTTGTTAATTGTCAAACAGTTCTACCACACAGAATCAGTGAACTGGCCTCAAATCTTTGCCCTTAGTAGATGCCTTGGGGTCTAAACTTAAGGTTCAGGAGGGAGACGTTCACTTTCTATCGGGCAGTTTTTGCCAAATGACGATTCAGGGTGGGTTACCCATATACAAGGAAAAGTGGTTGTTAAACTTAAGATTTAGGAGAGACGTTCACTTTGCATTGGACATTTATTTATTGGATATGATATTTTGTAGGCATGCTACATTTTTGTCCTTGCAATGCAACATTTTTAATACCGATTGTTATTCAAATCACATTAGTATTCTATCAGAGGTGATCTTTTGCGGACATGCTACATTTTTCTTGTGATGCTACATTTTTCATGTCATGCAACAACTTTCATGGCATGCACTTTTTGTATCATGCAACATTATTGTTATAAGTGACATACAACCAATACTAGTATTCTCATGAAGGTGACATTTTACAGGCCTGCAACATTTTCCATGCGATGCAACAATTTTCATATCTGCAACATGTCAGCTACATTCTTTCTATTGTTTGACATCCTACCCACATTAGTATTCTATCAGAGGTGATCTTTTGCGGACATGCTACATTTTTCTTGTGATGCTACATTTTTCATGACATGCAACAACTTTCATGGCATGCACTTTTTGTATCATGCAACATTATTGTTATAAGTGACATACAACCAATACTAGTATTCTCATGAAGGTGACATTTTACAGGCATGCAACATTTTCCATGCGATGCAACAATTTTCATATCTGCAACATGTCAGCTACATTCTTCTATTGTTTGACATCCTACCCACATTAGTATTCTATCAGAGGTGATCTTTTGCGGACATGCTACATTTTTCTTGTGATGCTACATTTTTCATGTCATGCAACAACTTTCATGGCATGCACTTTTTGTATCATGCAACATTATTGTTATAAGTGACATACAACCAATACTAGTATTCTCATGAAGGTGACATTTTACAGGCATGCAACATTTCCATGCGATGTAACAATTTTCATTTCTGCAACATGTCGGCTACATTCTTTCTATTGTTTGACATCCTACCCACATTAGTATTCTATCAGAGGTGATCTTTTGCGGACATGCTACATTTTTCTTGTGATGCTACATTTTTCATGTCATGCAACAACTTTCATGGCATGCAGTTTTTGTATCATGCAACATTATTGTTATAAGTGACATACAACCAATACTAGTATTCTCATGAAGGTGACATTTTACAGGCCTGCAACATTTTCCATGCGATGCAACAATTTTCATATCTGCAACATGTCATCTACATTCTTTCTATTGTTTGACATCCTACCCACATTAGTATTCTATCAGAGGTGATCTTTTGCGGACATGCTACATTTTTCTTGTCATGCTACATTTTTCATGTCATGCAACAACTTTCATGGCATGTACTTTTTGTATCATGCAACATTATTGTTATAAGTGACATACAACCAATACTAGTATTCTCATGAAGGTGACATTTTACAGGCATGCAACATTTTCCATGTGATGCAACAATTTTCATATCTGCAACATGTCAGCTACATTCTTTCTATTGTTTGACATCCTACCCACATTAGTATTCTATCAGAGGTGATCTTTTGCGGACATGCTACATTTTTCTTGTGATGCTACATTTTTCATGTCATGCAACAACTTTCATGGCATACACCTTTTGTATCATGCAACATTATTGTTATAAGTGACATACAACCAATACTAGTACTCTCATGAAGGTGACATTTTGGAGGCATGCAACATTTTTCATGAGATGCAACATTCTCAATGTCATGCAACGTGTTTTATATCGTGCAACATTTTTAATATCGCATGACGCCTTCATAGGCATTCTTATGGAGGTAACGTTTTGCAGCATGCAACATTTTTTTTTGCTATGTAACTATACCATGCAACATTTTTCATAGCAATGCAACTTTTTCACGTTGCGCAACATTTTCAGTTGTTGCGATGGATCGGACACATGTTTTGCAGGATTAATCTTTTATCGGTACAAAGTCACCCCTTTGTTCAAGTACGGTACAAAAACTGGTTGTTAGATTCCCACCAACCAGTAAAAACACGGAAAAATAAAACTGGTTGATGAAAACTCTAGCGTAACATTTGAAAAGGGCCTATCTGCAAAATGTAAACAAATCCGATTTTTCACTATTCCTATCAATATCTACCTAAGCTATCCCATAACACCTTAATCAATGAGAAAAGAGCTATTTTACCCGTATTTTAAATAAATTTCAAAAGGGCCTATCTGAAATTGAATAATCTTTTAGGGCCTAACTGCATTCAAAAGGGCCTAACTGAAAATTACCTTTCAAATCAGATAGGCCCTTTAGTAAATTTTGATTATTTTTCATATTTTCCAATAATTTTTAGTAGTTCTTTAACTTTCCTTGAATTATAGATGAAAATAAATCCAAAATATTTCAAATTAGCAAAAATTGGGAAAAAATAAAAGGGCCTAACTGAAATTTTTCCTTCAAATCAGATAGGCCCTTTTGTAAATTTGGGTTATTTTTCATGTTTTCCAATAATTTTGAGTAGCTCTTTAACTTTCCTTGAATTATCGATAATAATAATCCAGAATAAGTAAAATTAGCTAAAAATAAGAAAAAAATAAAAGGGCCTAACTGAAATTGCCGTCGATAAAAGGGCCTAACTGAAAGGGCCCAACTGATTTTTTAGATTGTAAAAGGGCCTATCTGCCGTTCATGTTAAAAACACATTATTTATGGAATTTTTGCTATAGTATGAAGCAAATAATGCACAGAACCATGAAGTAGATTCTCATATGTGTCAATAGATGGAATAAAACACCTAAAAAAAGTCTTTCGTTTTTAAATAGGATTAACTAATCTGGGAGGTAATCTTCTCATGCGATTTTCTCAATGTTTACGTTTTGCAGATAGGCCCTTTTCAAATGTTACGCTAGAACTGGTTGTTAGATTCACAG
>NC_085137.1:428543530-428634837 GCF_035046485.1 Aedes albopictus
TTTGTTGGAGTTGTATCCATTTTCTGCACGTTTTCTCTCCATCGCAGATGCAATTTATGCGAATTTACTGTGTATCACAAATAACTTTCTATGCCTTTCTGTAGGGTTTCTTCAGAAATATGTAGAATATCTTACAGTGTTCAGAAATATCTCGAATAAATTTATTAGGATAACTGCAACTGATGACACTCAATAAAGACTCCAGAAATTTTAAGAAATTTATAAAGGTTGGTGAGGTAATTTCTGAAGTCATTCATGATGAAAAATTGCATCTACACAATATTGAGTAGATGCAATTTTTGGAGCAAATTCTAAAAATTCTTCTTGGAATATTGTCGGATCCAATCCCTCTAGGAAATTCTGGCAAAAATTACCCCTCTAATACCCATTTTTTTTTATTTTGATCTAAACATCATTTTTCGTCATCTAAAATCGATTTAAACATGTTTTGGAAGATGATTCTTTTTAATTCTCGATTTCGTGAATTTCAGTTTTTGATTTTTTTAATTTTTATTTTTGAACATCCCCACATTTTTATATTTTTCCTGGAAGCCTATTTGGGGTACGGATTTGAGATGAAAACATTTTGAGATTTTACGATTATTGTTGAAATGATTTTATTTTAATTTTTTTTGCATAGAAAATTTTATTTTCCGTGTAATTTTAAGGAAAATAATTTTAGAGTGTATTCGATTCCCTTAAACTATTAGACAAGGATAGAATGATTTGGGAAAAATTTGAAATATGTTAATTGTAGCGATTCAGTACAAAATAAACAATGACTTCTAAAAGGTGACTAAAACATCAATTTTACAATGATTTTTGAAAAATATAAATACGCTTTAAAATACACCAAAAACCATTTTGAGATATACAAAACAGTCCTAAATATCAGCCAAAAATATAAAAAAAAAGATTTTTCATGAAACAAAAATTACAAAAATGCTCAAACTATACCCCGTTTAAAGGCGGGGTTGGGTATTAGAGGGTTAAAAAAAAATATTTCGATTGAGTGAAATGACGCTGCAACTGACACTGAGGAAGATTGCAAGTGGTAGTCGAATAAGACCACCAGCCATTTTTCATAAAAAATGGCCAAGTTTGACGATGTGATGCTCGGTTTCTAGTGAATCGATTTGGCTGAAAATTTGACAGTCGCCATGGAGTTACGTGAATTTTGATTTGTATTTAATTGATTGAGTTTTGTTCACCACATCAAAAGTTACAGATATACGAAACGACAAAATAATAGGATCAATTTTAGATTGCCATTACCAAAGGATATATGAGAGTATCTGATACTTGATGTTTGATAAACAAGTACCTACTTAAATTAAGGATGCCATTGAAACTTGGGGACATTTTTATTGAATTGACCACAAAT
The DNA here is from genome assembly GCF_035046485.1 of Aedes albopictus. Classification (NCBI taxonomy): domain Eukaryota; kingdom Metazoa; phylum Arthropoda; class Insecta; order Diptera; family Culicidae; genus Aedes; species Aedes albopictus. The sequence goes on from NC_085137.1 coordinate 428,544,915, forward strand.
AACAAAAATAAAAATTTGTTGTTAGAATTTTGTCGCACCGTATATCTGTAACTTTGGAAGTAGTGAACAGAACTCAATCAATTCAATACAAATCAAAATTCCCGTAATTCCATGTCGGCTGTCAAAAATTCAGCCAAATCGGTTTACTAGAAACCGAGTACCATATCGTCAAAGTTGGCCGTTTTGTATGGAACAGGACCGGTGGTCTTATTGTTTTGTCCGACACTGTATCTGTTAAAGGATAAACTGAATTTACGAAAAAACTCATTTCACTTTTAATCGAAGAGGATATTTTGCTTAGAGGTTTGAAATGTTGGTATAAGATTTTAAAATCCAGCAGAAACTTCACCAAATTTTGAGCGATGATTTGAAGAATTCAGTGGGAGTTTTTAAAAAGAAACTTCGCTTCGATTTTGGAGAAAAATTCTATGAACTTTTTAAAATGTTAAATCCGTAATAGAACCGATTTCAAGAGACGTTCGATAACTAAGAATTGTTTATGTTTCACTTATCGAATTTCGAAATTTATGAAATTTGTCAGGAAAAATCTTCAAAGGCCATCATAACAATAACAAATATTTCTTGGCGGACTCGAATGATTTTTCATTTCGATTATCTTTCCGGTGGAGATTTCTTTTAACTACTAAAAACCCTGTTTTCAGAAATTATCTTAGATGTCAAAATCCAGCTGAAACTAAATCTTTAAGTAATTCCAACCTATTTTGAAAATAGATGCGGAAAGTTTTTGAAAACTCTGCCAGAAATTTTCAGCAAATTATTTTTAAATCCTAAAGAAAAAAATATCCAGGACGTGTGGTGTAAATTAGAAGAAATCTGCACAAATTCCATCAAAGTACACGTTTCAAAGGGCCCTGCTTAGGGCCCCATATTGTTTATAGCCAACTCTTTCTATCACAACTCTGCTCAGATCATGAAACTATTGAGAACTTGAGCTACAGGCCCTAAGCCCTGGTATTTGACAGGGGTTCTACCGTCTACCCCCGTTGGTTTGAATGACACCTCATGCAAACCAACGGGGTTCGTTTTTTAATTTGAACTTCTAGTAACCCTGTGGACATCGGAAAACACACTGATAGTAACCGTTTTTGCTGTTTTGTTTTGATTCTGCGTTCCGTTTCACCCCGTTCCATGAGCAGAATGAAGTTTGAACTATTTTTAGTTTGAACGATGTGCAGATTAGAGAGGGTCAAATTAAAAAGTGTTCAGATTAGATGAGGCCAAACCAACGGCGGTAGACGGTACAACCTAAAAAAACCTGCAAAACCGGGAATCCTCAGGGAATTTTATAACAGGGGGAAAACCCTGGAATACTCAGGGAATATCGTGAATACTCAGAGAAATTTTGCATCAACAAAAAAATAAAACATTGAATCGTATCAATAAAAAGAAGCGAATTTTATTATGTGTAGATCTTCTTACTCAGAAATAGAGTCCACAGAGTTTACTGCATCGTGAGAATTAATAAAAAAAATGTCGATTATATAGTGGTAGTATATCCATCTAGAAAATCGGCTACAACGATTTTTCGAGAAATTCCGTCAGGGATCCTTTCTGGAAGTTCTTTGAAAATACCTTTTGAAATTCCTCCCAGGGTTTATGCAAGATTCTTTTCGTATTTTTCGCGCCATTTGTCTTGGTATTCCTTTTTGAATTCCTCCCGGACATTCTTCCGTTTTCCTAACAGCATTTTTCCAAGATTCGAACATTTCTTTCCGGGATTCTTCCTTGAGAATCTACAGAATTTCTCTAGAGGACTTCTCAGTATTGCTCACAGAGTTTCCGTGGATTTCTACCAAGATTCATCCCGAGATCTTCACAAGAGTTTCTCTCAGGATATACCGCAGATATTTTTGTTAGAGTTTCTCTCGGGATTCCTTATAAAGGAGTTGTTCCTGGGATTTCTACTAAAGCTCCCACTACGGTTTTAAGGAGTTTTTCACTATTTTTTTGCAGGAATTCCTTCCGGAATTTCTTCCGAAGTTTCTCCTGTGATTTCATAAAAAAATCCGATAGCTTTCTTCTAGAGTTTCTCCTTGGATTTCTATAGAAGTTTCAGCTGGCATATTTCCCAAAGGTTCTCGTGGGTTTTTTTTTTGAGATTTCTCTCAGATTTTTTCCCGGGATTTCTCTCAGAAGATTTCTTCCGGTGTTGTTCCTGGGATGTCTCTCAGAGTTTTACAGAATTTATCCTGGACATTCATTGAGATTTTTCGGAGAGTCTTCTGAAATTTCTGCAGGAGCTACTGCTGGTATTTCCCATGGAGTTCGTCCCGTGTTTTTTTATTCGGATATTTTCAAGACTTTTCCTTGTAGTTGGTTATCTAATTTCCTGCAGTGATCCATCGGAGATTATTTTCTTTCAGATTTTCTCAGCATTATTCCCAGAGATCCTCCTGGAATCTCTACCAGATACTATTCCGAGACTCTGGATGCTCCTTTTGGGATTTTTTTTTCAAAATTGCTCCCGGAGTTCTTGTAGGATACTTTCAAACAGTTTATTTCGGAATGTCTCCTGGGATAACTCACGAAATTTCTTGTGAGAAATCGGAGAATCTCGGAAAAAATTCTGGGAATAATCCCAGGAGGAAATATTTAGGAAATTTAAGGAGAAACTCTAACAGTAATTCCGGGAGAAACTACGTACGAAATTCACGATAACATCTGAAAACTGTCTCTGGAAGAACTTCTGCAAACAGCCCGAGAGAAACTGTTGGAAAACTATCCCGAACCCACTAAAACAATTTTCGGGAAGGACCTTGGAAAAATTTGGAAAAATCATCCAGCGAGAAGCTCTGGAAGAAAGTCCGGGTACATACTCTAGCACAGACCCTGTGAAAAATTTCGAAAAATCTGAAATCGTGAAAAATCTCGGAAGGAGCTATTTACATAAACCTCTGGATATATTAGGGAAAACTGGAGAAAGCGAGAAAAAAAAAACTTAGATAATTACAAGGAAAAACTTTGCGAGACACTGGAAATGAATTTAATGGAGGAATTCCGGAAAGATTTAAGGGAAGAATCATAAGTTAAATTGCGAAATAGTCATATAACGATTACCACCAGCACATAGTATAAACAACGAACCCAAAAGAACGTTGAGAAAAAAATATAAATATTTCTCACCAGATTTTAGTATTATATTCGAAAAAGTTTTGTTTAACAGTTCATAGTCACTTAGATAAATAAACTTGCGTATTTTTTCTTAAAATTTTTAACTTAAGTTTTGAGATTGTTTCTTTATAGTTTTTGAGAAGCAGAAACAAAAAAAAATATAAAATTTGGGCATAATTTTGTATTTTAACATTCAGAATTTTCCCCTGGAAAAACCTGGAAAACTCAGGGAATTTTATTTTGTCTTTTGAGTAGACATTATGATAGAAGATGAAAAATAAAAAAAAAATGATAAGTAGAAGATAAAAAATAGAAAACAGAAAGCTGTAGAAGACAACAAGGAACATAATAGAAAAAATCGAAAATTAAAAGAGAAATACATTAAAGCTAGAATCAGTAGATAGAGATGAAAGGAAACAAAGTAAATACAAATAGGTAAAAAAAATAGAAGAGAGAATATTCGAAAATACCATTTGATCAATGTTTAACCTTGTTTTCACTTTTGAACTTCGTCTGGTTTCCGAAAACATTGTATAATTGAGCCTAATAATACACAATGCACTTGACTCTCTTTTTTAGATTTTCCTTCTTTCTAACGATGTTTGTTCGAAATTTTGGCCTTCCCAGAGCCTAAACAAGCAACATATTTTTTTTTTTTCGCTCCATATGCTAATCTGGTTCTCCGCATCGCGCTAATGATGTGCTGATTGACTTTCGGGAAGAGCGCCAAAAATTTATTCCACCATCAGAGCAGCATAGCAGCATAACAGCATCACAATTCACCGAGTACTTGAGGGGGAAAAACTTGAAAAAGTCAATTTTCGGTTTACCAGAACGAACCGAGTTTTTTGGTGCTGATGATGGGTGGTGAAAAATTTGATTTGCATATTTCGGCTTCATTGATTTTCGGTCCTCTGGTGCTGACTCTGACTTGACTTGTGCTGATGCTGATGATTTTCCTCCCCTGCGTGCGTCTAAAGGGAGGGCAAATTTAATTTTCTGGAAAAAATGCCTTTCGATTCGGATCAATTTCGCAACATGCAAATATCGACCGACCGATAAACGGACAGACAGACAAGCGCATCATTGCGCGCTGCAGCACTGCTGCAGTATTTAAGTCTGCATAAATGTTAAAACAAGTAGCACTCGGATGGTATCCAACGGCGCTCCAAGTCATGTTACTAACTATTCTGCTTGCACTTCTCGGGAGATCGTAAGGGACTCCCCTGTGGAGAGGAGGCGTCTCGCCTCTGAGACATATATAGACACAAGACGAAGCGAATTTGCATAATGCACAATTTATACCGCTCGCTTGCACTGTGCTGCACTGCGAGAGACAGTGCACGGGGGGAGCGAGTAGCAATTGCACCAGACAGACAGCAATGCTGGGGAACGTATGACGTGCGCGGAGCTGTATGACATTTATTCCGAAGAGAGCGAAAACGTTACTCGAAGTCTAAATGTCCATTAGGGTGGGTCAAAAATGGTTTATTTTAATAATCTTGTCCTGGCATCCTATAAAGTTTGGGACTTCAGCGAACTAATTGAGAAGTCATATAGCTGTCAACTAATGGAACGTTTCTCGGGTAGAGGCGAAGAACAAATCAAGGACAAAATAATAACAAATATTGCCATCATATCTCAATTTATCATTCTTATGTTATTTATGAAAAACACTAAATAACTCGCTAAGAACAAAAAATATTATCATTGCAAAATTTGTTATTTCTGAGTAATTATTGAATAACAATACATAACTGAATAATAACAAAATATGCAATCATAGCAAAATAAGTTCTTCTGAGCATCCTTAATAAAATAACATCCTAATTGTATATATTGCAATCATAACTTGTTTTGTTATTGATGAGTTATTTAGTATTTATTTTATTTTCAATAGATTGTTGATGAAGAGCAAATTTTGTTATTGGTTTGTTAGTAAATACAGCTAAAATACAAAAAAATATAACTAACTTTGTTCCAGAAAAAAGTAAATATTAACTTATTTTTTTAAAACATTTGCCATAACATTTCTGAACTTACAAAACAGATTTTTTTTTGCAATCATAAGAACAAAATTTACAATTTTGATGATCTTTTTTGAAATAACATATTTTGTTCTTAATTTGTTCTCAATGACTCGAAAATAACTTATCCAGTCATTCTACATTTTGAAATATTTTGTCCTTGGTTTGTTCTTATAAGGATAAAATTAGTTATTATTGAGTTAATTTTTCAGTATGAAGTCAGTCATTATTTTTGTTCTTTTAGCTCTTATTCCCAACAAACCAATAACAAATTCTGCCATTTTCAGCTTTTAGAACAACTGGCATGTCAATTATTTCGTTTTTCCATATTTCATGGTGTTCAGGATGTTCTAGGTTATCAATGAAGCCAAATACAAATATTCCCATTTTCCCTAATAGAGGACTCAATTTGCAACAACTTTGCCGAAGACAGTATTCTGTTTTATCGAATGGGTGAATTTATACAGCCGTTTCTATGACCCCTCCGGTTCCAAAGGGTTAAAGGGTTATTGACTTGAAAATTCTACAAGGATTTTGTCGGAAATCCCTTCAAGAGTTTTTCAACTTATTCTTTCATAAATATCTCGAAATATTACCTAGAGAACTCCTCCAAAGATTAATTCTCACTTTCCTTCTAGGGGTGCTTCAAGCATTTCTTCCAAGATTTTTCAGGAGTTTCTTCAAGAAATTCTAGGAATTCCTCCAATGGTTGTCTTAGTATACTCCAGATACTTCTCCAAGGATTCTCTCCAAGGTTTTCTCCGGGGATTCGTTCAGCATTTGCTCAATAAATTTTCATAAAAAATATATATGGATTCTTGCTGAATTTCCTCCTGAAACGCCTTTGAGGATTCTCCAGAGATTTATTTCGGAATAACTTTCGAGAAAACTTTCAGGAACTCCTTAAATAATGTCATTATAACTACCCCAAGGATATCTTCAGGAGATCATCCTAGGTCTCTATTCTAAGATTTCTCCAAAAATATCTTTGATAATTTGTTGAAAGGTTTATTTTAGATTTCATCAAATTATTGCTTCAGGAATTCCCCCAAAGGTTCCTTTTGAAATTTTACAAAGGATGCGTTAAAAAATTATTCCTTCAAGGATTATTTCAGGATGCGACTTTCTGTTAGCTGGTGAACAACCTAGCTTAAAACAGTAGCAATAATGTCCCGAGCAAAGTACAACAACAAAATTACAGCAAATCAAAAACATGGAACATAAGAAATAATGGAGCTAAAAACTACTGTTGCGGGTATTGTAGAAACGCTCTCGAAGCTTGCCCCAACGACATCGTCGAGCGATTTGGCTCTTTTCCATTCGACGCCCATCTCATCGTACAAGCTATTCACAGGAACAGATGCGTGTGTTTCTAATACGGAAAGTGATGAGAGACACCTCACAGACGACCACGACGATGATAACTTCACGTTATTCATCACAAATACAAATACAAATGTATAAATGAGTGCGCTACTGAACGGGATATTCGTGTGATGGTTTCTCGCGCGCTTTGCACTCCCGAACCCGAACGCATCGAGGTAATCAAACCAGTGCGTTCATGATTAACAAAAATTTTAATCATGATTAATCATTGATGATTAAAATTCCAATTTTGGTGATTATTGATTATGTTTAATGATTAATTTGATTTTTAGGATGATTAAAGATTATGATTAATGATTAAAATTGGTTTTATCTGTGATTATTGATTATGATTAATGATTAAAAATGGCTCATTGATTAAAAATCATGATTAATCATGATTAATCAATCACAAAAAACTTGAAATGATTAAAGATGTATATTGTTTAACGTGTTTTTGAAGTATCAAAAGTAAAAGGTAACTCCATTCGGGAGATTTTTTGAAAAAAGAATCATAAATTATATTATTTAGGACAATTTAAATTAGATCATATATTTTATATGATGAATCATTTTTGATGATGAATGATTAATGATTGATTAATATTTTTTCTTATGATTATGATTACTGATTAATGATTAGATTGCAAAAACAGTGTGATTAAGATTAATGATTAATGATTAAATGAGATTTTTTTATGATTATGATTAATGATTTTGATTAATCTTAATCATTAATCATTAATCATGATTAAATTTATGATTAATCATTAACGCTCTGAATCAAACTAACATCGAAATGGAAGCATCGCATGAAATCAGACTTCATATCGTTCAAAGTTGCTTTTAATAAACAATGGAAAACTCGTGCAATGGATCCAAGCATATGGCCGAAAAATGTAAAATTTAGAGAATTCATTGCGAAACAGAATGAAACATGGAGCCCAGTTTAACTATTTTAAAATGTTAGTTTTTTTTGTATTGCGCAAAGCGTGTTGCTTGTTGCTTGTGGAAATGATTGTTGATTTTAAGGATGCTGTTAATATTATTTGTACGTATTGAGTTGATGTGTTAATACTGTTAAGTCATGCTAGTTTGTTACGTTGGTATATGTTTGTTGAAATTTGATGATTGAAAAAGTAAAAACGAACTATTGTAATTGCTTGAAATGTGATTAGTATGTATTCGATGATATTATTAATAGTATTAAGATATTCAATAAGACAAGAATTGTCCGTTGAATTACAAATAAATAAACAATATACAATAAACAATGGTTTGTATTCAGCAACACATTGATATCACATTTTGATATCAGCTTATCTTTACTTAATTTGATTTCTACTTTTGTTTTCAGTTTCCTGTCATTTTAAATTATTGTAAAATATTTTGTGTTAGAATAGTTTTAAATCTTTTAGTAAACTATGTGAAGTATTTCTAGGAATTTATCAGTCGTGCAATTATATTACTGCATTTATGATTCAATATTAACGGAAAAAATCTACATTTAACGATTTTTCATTTTTCTTGCGCAGATAACAAAAACAGTTATCAATTTGCTATCATCGATAGCAGGAATTGTTTTCAATTCGCTTTCACAGGAAAATTTTTCTGCTCTCATTTTTGATGTTTTAACCTTTAAAACGACCAAAACGACAACAACCTGAGTTATCAAAATTTGCAATATCACAACATCAAAATTAATTTTCAATTTGCTATCAGACTTTGCTCGGGGTGCTCGCCATCAGCAGCAGGCATGGAAAATGTCGCGGAATTTCATGAAAAAAAAATGTCATGACATGACGCATCTCTCTCTCTCTCTTCTTAGCTTAGTGTTCTATGAGCACTTCCACAGTTATTAACTTAGAGCTTCCTCTGCCAATGACCATTTTGCATGCGTATATCGTGTGGCAGGCACGAAACTACTCTATGCCCAAGGAAGTCAAGGAAATTTCCTTTACGAAAAGATCCTGGACCGACCGGGAATCGAACCCGTCACCCTCAGCATGGTCATGCTGAATACCCGTGCGTTTACCGCCTCGGCTATATGGGCCCTAACATGACGCATCACCAGTCCATAATACCGATTAATTATGGATAATCAATGATGTCGTCGATTAACATTTCCGATTAACTGCATTGAAATTTACAACTAACAAAATGAATTTTTTATGACATTTTCCTTCCCTGATCAGGATGCAAAGCAAACATCACGAATATGTTTTAATTTTTGAATGCAATTGTGTTAAAAAGTATTTCTAGAACCACCCTAATGTACATGTCATACATAACTGACTGCAACTATAAATGCATATCTGATGGTTCTCATCTTTCGTTCGTTCGTTGGTTTGCCCATTTTTGCTCAACTTTTCACCGAACAATATGATTTTGCCGGCGCTACAAAACGACAACGATGACACCGACCGATGACATGGGCCTTTTCATTTGACGTCTTAAATCAGCTGATTGTTCGGGCGTTTGACAGTTCTTCTATGAAGATGACACGTTCGTGTTAGCAGCTGTTGTTCAAGCTTTGTAAACAAATGCATGCACGGATCTGTCACATGAAAAGGCCTATTAGGTATGAACCTAAAACGAGGAGAAGGGGGGGTTGGATGTTGTTACTACAATCGCTGATACTAGATAAGAAATGTCAAAGCTGGTGCTTTTCGCGTGGTGCGGTGCATCTTTTGCATACCGAGACTGTCGCGAGTCACGATAGTCGCCGGTGACTGATGCGATACTATTACACTTGGACAGCTAGATGGATGCACCATGGTTCTCTGGAGGAGAAGATACCAAGACAAGTGGTGTCGTAGCGAGCGCTATGAGCTGCAAAGGATTATAAAGTGATGAGCGCAGAAGATATCAAAATGCAAATTGCATTATTGCTCTCCAGACACGTCTTTGTTTGAGCGCATGTTTTCCGGGGTATTAAGTTTCGTGGTGCTGTCAAATTTGTAATCTGCTTGGAATCTGTCGAAATTTGTTTGACGACACTCGTGTCACTGCTGTTGTTTCGGCAAATATAGTGTCTCACCCCTCTAGAATGTGTCTGCGTGCGGATGACGGCACTGACGTCTGTCAAGCACAGGGGTGTGTTCTGATTCTGAAACAAACGAGTGAACGAACGTTTGCTTGCATGTGAGCACAGAGGACGGAAGTTGAGTCGATTTATTAGCATTGGTTGGTTACACCCTCCTTGCACCATGGGTAAAAGATTAGCAAACATCCTCCTGTTGATCCATAAACGATGAGTATGCGACGTGTTCGGTCAACCCCCATATCCTCTGTGGATGGATGACTCGATCCGAGCTAAATGGTCAATAAATTAGAAAACCAAATAAGAGTGGGCTGGGACAGGGACTGTCCTCTTCCCGGAAGAAAAGGCAAGGAAGTAGAATTTATTCTGAGGATTTGGTTGTCACACAAAATGTCCATACTGATGAGGAGGTTGTTGATTTCATTCAATAAAATTTGCATGAGAGCAACCCCTCGGTGGATTTCAATACTGACCGAGTTGCCAAGCAAATGGGCATCTATCAAAAAATCCAATCATTAAAATAAATTTGAAATTGTAAGAAAAAAAAAAACAGTTTGCACAGTGTCTTGCCCCTAGAATTCATAAAACGATGCAAAAGCAAAAAATGTTAAAGTTTAAAGTATTATATTTGATCTTGTGCTGGAACCCACAGTACTCACACGTTCGCTTCATAAGGCGATAAGTATGAGTTCGATTCCCAGCCCCGGTACAGTAGACGTTCGATCAGTGCAACAACTGACAGGCGTCACATAACTGTCAGTTGCTGCAGAATGCAAACAATGTCATGATCAACATCGCATTGCAACAAAAATGCGTGCGAAAATCATCGCATTGCTGTTCACATTTCATTTTGACGGATAGCGGTGCGATAACTGCAAAATTAATGCACTTAGCGGACTTGAAGTTTAAAAGCATTGTAGTTAAAGCGTTTGCACCGAGCGAACTGTACTTGCAATGTTTCGTCAGTTCCTCTTGCCCCCGAGAGCGGCTGGCATAGGTTCTGAGCCCATGATACTCAGATTATAGTTGGATATCGACAAAGGGCAATAAAATGATAGAATTCTCACCTCTATAAAATCTATTCATAATATACTCTCCATCGAACTGGAATACGACACAATCGCTGAAGTACTAGAATTGAAGTACACTGAAGTTTTTTTTACGCGGTTTTTTTACGCGGTTTTTTTTACGCGGTTTTTTTTACGCGGTCCGTCCTAAAAAAAACCGCGTTATTTCAAGACCCGTCGTAAAAAAAAACCGCGTTATTTTAAAAACCGTCGTAAAAAAAATCCGCGTTTTTCGAAAACACGCGTAAAATAGTCAGCACCACATCTAACGTGACTTGACTTTTTTTACGACGTTTTTTGAAATAACGCGGTTTTTTTTTACGACGGGTCTTGAAATAACGCGGTTTTTTTACGACGGGTCTTGAAATAACGCGGGTTTTTTTTACGCGGTTTTTTTTACGCGGGTCCATTACCGTCGTAAAAAAAAACTTCAGTGTAATGAGTCGAATTTTTGTATTGGCGATCAAATGTGAGGTTAAGTAACGCAAAATTTTCAACTTTGGAAGCAAAAATAACATGTTTCTGGCCAATACATTGCGTGAAAGTTAGGAGATTCTGCAATAATTTCACTTTTCTTCCATTTGTAGCATTAGTAATTCAGTCTAGGGTTGGTAATTTACTGTTTTAGAAAAGCGCCACCTGCGCAATTTAGCTTTGCGTTTGATGGTCAATGGTGAGAAGGTCAATAGATTGATATTCCAAACTAAATATTATACTTTTTTGTGTGGTAGTAAAATCGAATTTTCTCGATGAAGACGTTTTTCTGGAACATGAAGTGTCTGCGCCAATAATTAGTTGATTGTAATTATGTTGCGAGTGCCACCCTAGCGCATGGTAACTCACTCTCCGTCCACTAGCAGTACAGCGACAGCTGATCGCCTCGTACGATTGTTTGTATGTGTATTGCTACCGATCGCTTCCCGATCGTGATCACCCTACCACAACAGGTTAGAGATAGAAGAAAGTGTAAATAGAATTCAGTTAAAAATATACCACCGCCGCGCTCGGTACTACGCTTCTTTCCGTGAATAAAATTGTTTTGGTTCGACCCGCGAAATAGTGTGTTTTAGTGATCGTATCACCCACCGCGAATCTCCGGACGTTCTATGTGCGCAAACATGAAGTAAACACTAAAAGTTACCTTTTCAAACCATGGTTGATTTCTAATCACTAACTTTTCACAAAACTATCCCGTTTTCTAACAATTAACGCTTTCATTGATTTTTCCATACTATTTGACAGTTGTTGACTACCATGCTTCCGTGAGCTTGAGGTGAGAATTTGAGAAAGTTGACAACCGAGAGTAGCACAGACGATGCATTGAATAAGCGATGGTGTCGCCGCCGGGCTGTCAGCGAATCTAGTAGATGCTATAAAGGTTCTTGTCTGCACTTTTCGCTGCTAGCGCCAACTGAGAGCAATCAGTAAAAATGTAAACAGCAATATTGAATCATATGATTCTTTTCTCTGTTTCTGCAATGACATGTTTCAAAAAGTGTGGATATTATGATTCCTTACCTAATTTGATACTGTTTGAGCAAAACATTGGGTAATCATGTTGTTGCTTTATCCATTTCTTTTTTTTTTTGAAGAGTGACCAGGTGGAGCTGCAGGACAGCTGATAGCAAAGCCTGGACCCTTTCCCAACTTTCCCCCTACTAGGACTAATACTCACGATGGACTAGACGATGTCGTCAACTTGAGCAAAGTGTGTAGTTATTAGCATTAGGTCGTAGTAGTTTTTTAAAAATACTGTTTTTAACTGTTCCCATCGCACTAGTGTTTTGATCGAATGGAAGCTCCAAAGATGATTTGATAATTGAACAATATTTCAATAATCGAAAATCTCCGAGGTCACTGGACAACATTCAGAGATAAAAAAGGGTGTCTATGTCTATGTTAACGCCTTCAGAGTACTATTCTTAAGAAATATACAAAGAGCAAAAAGAAAAAAAAAATGTGTCGTAGCTAATTTTTAAAGATTTGATATTTCTGAAAATTATTCGAAGACAGCTACCAGAACTAGCGTTTTTAGCCGATATGGGCAACTAGTTTTTCTGACAGCTTCCCCAAACAATAATCAGATAATATCCTCAGTTATTTTATAATACATTCTGAAAATTATTTCAAGCTGATTACCAATAGTGTCAATAACCGATGTTAGTCATTGACAGCACCAGCATCATCTCCAAATAACTCTCATATTAGTGTTAGATAACACTTTTTGAGCTTCCATTCGATATTGTAAAGAAATTTGTCAAACCCTATTTGTCAAAATATAGTCAATAATGTAACAAATTGTGTTTCTAATTTCGCTAGTCGTCTTCTGCATATCTGTGATCATCTCAGTCCAAAGTAATATTATATCCATCGTAACCCTTTACAATGTCAACCGTCCTAAGTCCTAACTAAATTCCTGCTTTTTTGATCAGTGAAATAATACCGTCTAAGATATAAAAACAAAAAAGTTCAGTCAACTGATTTTTGTCAAAAATGAAAATGATAATGATTATTTGTCAACTTTTATAAATTCACAAAACCCATAAAAATAAGAAATACAAATACAAACTCCTATAATCAACAGTTTTATCTTTACCTAATCAGTCCATAATCTTCTAATTGTAATGAATCTAATCTGTAAGGCTGTAAGTCAACTTATCCTAGCGTCCCCTGTCCTGTGTACTAACGAATTCAAGTAACGAATGATGAGTGTAACGCAGAGACCTCCTCTACCCACTCTTGCGTTACGTTAAATTTAACAATTATTGTTAAATTTGAGAAAATTCAAAGAATGCAAAGATTAGGTCTATGCAAACAGAATTATAATTTGTTTTTGACTTGTGATAAATGCACGACGGATACTCCTTTGGTTCCCATTAGCACTTACGGCGATTCCTTCAATTGCGCTCAACTCGTAAACTAGATATATCTAGCTCAAAGTCCAAGCGGTGGTGAAAGAACTGGCGCTAAAATGCTAATGGGTTAAGCCCTCCCATCGCGTCAAGATCGAATATCCAGGGGGAGGGCGTTTCGCGAAAGGCAAAAGTTATAATAATAATGAGAATAGTCATAAATAAAAAGAAATAAAATCCAGTGTATTTCCTAAGTGGCTATTCAGAATGGTTCCACAGACATGGATAGCAAATCATTAAATTTTTGTAATGTATCGGATGTGTTTTAAAATCCATTCGTTTATGTAGTGTACTGCTTTCCTGAAGTACCAAAGATGCGCGATCGCGAGTTAATGATTTACATCCCATCTTCAAGGGATCACTACAAGCTCAACCCATCATTCCAGCTCTTTAGAATATCAGTGTTGATGAGGTTTTTCAAATATTACGTAACTTGTATGGGAAAGCTTAGAATTTTTCACACAAAATACAATAAATACTGTTACATAATCTTTCAACGACCCCTTACTTGTTCTCCCAAGAATCCTGCCTCGACCAAGTTGGCAGAACGCTGCCCAAACCCTCTCTGAACTGAAGGGCAGGGTTTTTGCTTTATCCATTTCTTGCAACTTAAACAACAAAGGCAAGGAATCATAATACCCACGATTTTTGCATAATTTAATTGCAGAAGCGGAGAATTTATCTTCTCTCCATACAAAAACTTAGCTCATTATAGTAGACGTTCGATAAGTGCAACATGTTTACGTTTCACTTACCGAATGAAATTCGATAACTGCAATAACTGCAATCAAACTGCATTACATCTGCTTGCTGCCGTGTCATTGCAGTTCGACTGCTAATTGTCCTTTACTAGCATTTCAAATGCCGTTTAAAATCTTACAGCATTTCAAATGCAGGATGTATTTTGGATAACAGGCATTATAACTGCTACTTTATTGCCACAAAACTGCCAAAAGAGACGAGTGATGCTAAAAATGCTACACATTTTAACTTTTCAATTTATGTGCCACGTCCACCATCGAGTAACAATTATTCATTAGAACAAAGCTAGCCATGAAAATGTTTGACACTTCTCAGCTCATTTTGACAGACCTCACACACACACACAGGAAAATGACGGATCATAACATCTTTGGGTGTTGTCAGCAAATCGCCATAAACTACATCTTTAATTAGACAATAAAACCCGTTTTTTTTGCTAGAGTTCCTCTAAAAATAGTTTCACAGTTCTGGGGTTATTTTTGCTAATTAAAATCAAACACCACAATTTTGAAAATTCTTCTAAATTCCGATCGTATTTTTTCAAGAACTTTGCTGAGAATAGTGAAAAAAATTGAAAATTATCCACAACAAGCGAAAACAAGAGCCAACAAGAATATTTCTGGCATTGTCCCAAGAATTCCGTTAAAATTTCCCTTAAATAACTTCAAGAATTTGACAGCCTGTAGACAAGAGTTTGAATTTCTTATAAAAAAAAATCAAACGAAAACATTCTTGTACCGACTTTTCGAACCCTCTAAGCAGAAAACCCTCTTCGAATGAGTGTAATTATTTCCCGACTAGCAAATTGTAACAAAAACATAACATAATCCTAACAAACCATGATATTGATATAATATAATATATAATCATGTTCAACATACTCGGTGTTTCCAAAATACTATAACTCAATTTTATCACACTATGTTATAAATGTTGTTTGATAACTCATTATATTATACTTTAGTTTTGAGTCTTCGGAATTTGAAAAATAATGTTGCAAAATTATATCAAATTCTGATAGAAACTAGTAATTCTGAGGCTTAAATTGATATCATGTTTTGTTATAATTATGATATGATTATAACAAAATAGGTTATAATCTTGATTGGACCAGTGCATTTTTTGTTACAACTTTAGATATTTTAAAATCATCCTGCATCTATTTTGTAACATAATTATTTATAGAAAAGTATTATAACACCATAGCACAATATGATTTAATTTTTTTTTTGTTTAGAGAGACTTTACCTCAGGGGCATTCGTCTCTGAGATATAAATTTGATATAATTTCCCAGTCGGGTTTCATACCTTTTAATTTCGTTCTATTTTGCTTATCCTTTGACAGACGAAAACATGTTTCTGGCAATATTTATGTTTTTCTCAGGGTCCGGGGCCATGCGGTCCACATTTTAATTTAGAGTCTCGTAATTTTTATATGCTGTCTTTAATTATTAAACTTATCGCTTCCTTTTTCTTTCTTCTATAGCTTCTATCTCTTTTACCTCCTAAATGCTATGTTCTATTTTTCGTTGTTTATTTGTCCATATCTCTCATCTCTCACCTCCTATGTTCTCGTTTCTTCTTTCTATCTTATGTGGTGTACTTTTTCCATACACTTTCTATTATTTTTTTTTAAATTTTATTTTAATCTTGATTTTCTATCATTGAACAATTATCTTATGTATTCTATCCATCTTCTATCATATATCTGCTCTTATCCTTTAACTTTTTTCTTTAATTTTCTATGTTATTTTCAGTCTTCATTTCTTGCTTGAAACTTCTTTTTTTATTTATATTTTCTATTCTCCATGTTTATTATTTTCTATCTGCAAAAGTAACCAATTAGCCTGTTGAGGTTTTAAGAGCCGTAATAAAATCTAATACCCTTTATTTTGGTTTTATGATGATTCTAAGAAACTTTTCTATTTGACTCAAAAATGTAACTTGGGTATACCATCTTTATTCTTCTGGAGTTTAAATCAAGTAAACTAACGAATCATTCACTTGTTCGATTCACGTAGATCCCGCTTCAACAAAATGGCAAAGACCTGACTCAGACAATTACCCTCTTCAACCCGGAAGTTTCGTTGCCCTTCCATGGTGCCAAACCACATCCACAAAACTTGTTATCATAGGATATAGCCCCCCTCGTCTCTGTCTGTACCGTCGCCGGTAATTGCACTCGACATTCACAGTTTGCCACTTTCCTTCGGAGTAAAGTCCTTTGACTTTTCCCTTGTTTAAAGCCAACACCGCAAGTTGTTGCTGCAGCCGTGATGGTTGGTAGTGCAACAACAACGTCAACTACTGTGCTAGTGAGGAACAATAAGAGCAACTTTGAGTTGGTACGTATTTCGTGGCAGCAAAGGAAACCCGTAAGATAAGAAAAGTTTTCCGCCATAACACTTCACTTCATGGTTCTGCACGCATTCGGTGGGACCGACCGTAGTGGAGAAAAGTGGCAAAACGTTTGTTTAGTAATGATAATAGACTCATGTCGTGACAGGATCTTGTTCCATTGTGTAACAGTGTTTTTGCTTGGTACTGGAATTACATATTTCAGCTGAAGTTTTCAAATAAATGACAAAACAGATTTTTTTCGACAACTTCTGAATTTATTTTTACCAAGATGTTAAGTCGGATTGACAGAGTAGTGGATCCATATTTTTGAAACTAGAGCATTTTATCTTGAAGACTTATTCATAGGAATAGAAAATGAAACAGTAAACAGAAAATAGAAGATAAAAAAGTAGACATAAAAAAAAAACATTTAAAAAATTGAACAAACAAAATTTAAACAGACAAGCAAAGACAGAAGATAGAAGACTTAAAGAATAAGACAGTAAATAATCTATAACTATAAAACCACAATAGAAAATCGAAAAAAACAATAGTGGACAGAAGATAGAGTATGATAAGTATCAAACAAAAGACAAACAATTAAAAAAAAAGAAACAAGAACAAAAAATAGAAAAATAAAATTAAAAAACGAAAAAAAGATACAAATTTGACGACAGTTATCGCAAGGCCTGACAGAAATGCTATATTGTTACTTTCTTATGAAAATGTCAACAATACTGGGCAACTTCTTAGATTTCTTTGAAATTAAATCTTCGCCTGAATAATTTATCGAACACAATGCCAGTACTTCGTCATAAGAACGTTACAGCTCGAACGAAGCCCGGTGACGTCCCACAATTTCCCAGGGCGCCCATCAAATCCAGCGAACGAGCGCTCGCAGTAACAAACCACAACCGGGAGTAATTACATTCACAACTTTTGGATACTGCTGCACAGCACCGAATCGGTAGGAAAGGAACTTTAAAGCTTTCGACGACGACAGCGAATACCAGTAATATCACTGACTGCTGAAGTGAAGCTGCCTGCTTTTTCAGTTGGGGAAAGTTTTCCGCCAGTAATGCACGCCACCGAGAAGTCATTAGCCCACGGTAAATTGCTTTTTCCGGAAAATTTTGCATATTTTATGAAATCAACACCCCTGGGCGGGCCGCTGTCGTCGTCGTTGTCGACTGTCCCTCAAATGGGGGTGGTGATGGCCTCTTACGATTCGGTTGGGGAGGGAGTTTAAGAAACTATGGATCCAAAAGAAGCTTTATTTACTTGCTAGATTAGTTCTTTCATGCTACTTTTGAGGGAGGAATGGCGATGAGGGCGGTTTTAATAAACGGTCAATCACGGTGGATTTCCTCGAGAAAGTTTGGACATTAATGGCAGATTTGAGCAGGATTTCTTTACTGTTACCTGTAGTATAAACAGTTAACTTGTTGATGATTTGAATTACCTGTAAAGGAATAGAAAGAAACGAGGTTAGTCCAAGTGATAAACAAAAATGTGAAAACAATTCATTACTAATGTAAAGACGCAAAAAACGACACAGCGCAGAATATACGGTGTGAACAATTCTGATACTGACTGAGTTTGATTTGATTGGATTTGGATTGGATTTGGATTGGATTTGGATTGGATTTGGATTGGATTTGGATTGGATTTGGATTGGATTTGGATTGGATTTGGATTTGGATTGGATTTGGATTTGGATTGGATTTGGATTGGATTTGGATTGGATTTGGATTGGATTTGGATTGGATTTGGATTGGATTTGGATTGGATTTGGATTGGATTTGGATTGGATTTGGATTGGATTTGAATTGGATTTGGATTGGATTTGGATTGGATTTGGATTGGATTTGGATTGGATTTGGATTGGATTTGGATTGGATTTGGATTGGATTTGGATTGGATTTGGATTGGATTTGGATTGGATTTGGATTGGATTTGGATTGGATTTGGATTGGATTTGGATTGGATTTGGATTGGATTTGGATTGGATTTGGATTGGATTTGGATTGGATTTGGATTGAATTTGGATCGGATTTGGATTGCATTTGGATTGGACTTGGATTGGATTTGGATTGAATTTGGATTGGATTTGGATTGGATTGGATTTGAATTGGATTTGGATTGGATTTGGATTGGATTTGGATTGGATTCGGATTGGATTTGGATTGGATTTGGATTGGATTTGGATTGGATTTGGATTGGATTTGGATTGGATTTAGATTTGATTTGGATTGGATTTGGATTGGATTTGGATTGGATTTGGATTGGATTTGGATTGGATTTGGATTGGATTTGGATTGGATTTGGATTGGATTTGGATTGGATTTGGATTGGATTTGGATTGGATTTGGATTGGATTTGGATTGGATTTGGATTGGATTTGGATTGGATTTGGATTTGGATTGGATTTGGATTGGATTTGTCTTCTCTGTATTCTCTGTCTTCTCTGTCTTCTCTGTCTTCTATGTCTTCTCTGTCTACTCTGTCTGCTCTGTCTTCTCTGTCATCTCTGTCTTCTCTGTCTTCTCTGTCTTCTCTGTCTTCTCTGTCTTCTCTGTCTTCTCTGTCTTCTCTGTCTTCTCTGTCTTCTCTGTCTTCTCTGTCTTCTCTGTCTTCTCTGTCTTCTCTGTCTTCTCTGTCTTCTCTGTCTTCTCTGTCTTCTCTGTCTTCTCTGTCTTCTCTGTCTTCTCTGTCGTCTCTGTCTTCTCTGATTCCTCTGTCTTCTTTGTCTTCTCTGTCTTCTCTGTCTTCTCTGTCTTCTCTGTCTTATCTGTCTTTTCTGTCTTCTCTGTCTTCTCTGTCTTCTTTGTCTTCTCTGTCTTCTCTGTCTTTTCTGTCTTCTCTGTCTTCTCTGTCTTCTCTGTCTTCTCTGTCTTCTCTGTTTTATCCTATCTTATTCTCTGTCGTTTATGTCTTCTCTGTCTTCTCTGTCTTCTCTGTCTTCTCTGTCTTCTCTGTCTTCTCTGTCTTCTCTGTTTTATCCTATCTTATTCTCTGTCGTTTATGTCTTCTCTGTCTTCTCTGTTTCTCTGTCTTCTCTGTTTTTTCGTCTTGTCAGTCTTCTCTGTTTGTCTGTTTGTGTCTTTCTTCTCTCTTTTCGTTATCTTCTGTATAATCTCTGTGCTCTCTTCTCTCTTCTCTCTTCTCTCCACCCTGTGTGCCCTATTTTATAGTATGAAACAGTCTTCTTAAAGCAAAAACTGAGCAAATATTTACCTCCAACGATCAACGATCAAAACGATCAAATCTGACTATACATGTCAATGGTTGCTACTCCGTGATTGATCTGAGCTGGTTCCAATTGCACTGAGATCCAAATGAATAAGGACTGGGACACTCCACTTATTCTCAAAGTGCAATTTAAGCAGCTCATACATTTTGGATCAATAACGGCGCCGGCCATGTCCTTATAGTCAGTTGGGAAGGGAAAGGAATGTTAGAGTGTGCTGGTTGGTGCTACTAAAGACCGAGATCACCTCTGCATCCCCACAATCAGCACGGGGGTATTTGTTAGATGGAAAGGATGGGAGATCTGGGAGTCACCGTTGGGTCAGTGATGCGATCCATGGATTGGGGGTTATTTATAGTGTTCGTAAGGTGATACATTGTGTGGTGAATAAGGTGAATAAGGTCAAGCGGCACAGCACGCTTTGGTTGCATAACATCTCTCCCTCTCTCTTCTTGGCGTAACGTCCTCATTGGAACAAAGCCTGCTTCTCAGCTTAGTGTTCTATGAGCACTTCCACAGTTATTAACTGAGAGCTTCCTCTGCCAATGACCATTTTGCATGCGTATATCGTGTGGCAGGCACGAAGATACTCTATGCCCAAGGAAGTCAAGGAAATTTCCTTTACGAAAAGATCCTGGACCGACCGGGAATCGAACCCGTCACCCTCAGCATGGTCATGCTGAATACCCGTGCGTTTACCGCCTCGGCTATATGGGCCCTATAGGTTGCATAACATGTAGGCGTTATATACACTGTGCTGTGAGTGGAAGATGGAAGGGAGGGAAACGACTTTTTTCCAATTCGTTTCTGGTTCTAGCGATGGCTATGAACATATGTATGTATATACATGAGTTGTATATGTAGAGAAGAGAGAGAGAGAGAAAGAGGATAGAAAGATACAAAGTAGGATGAAAGGGACGGGCCAGGGATTGAACCCATGACCTTCTGCATATGAATCAGAAGCGGTAGCCACTAGACCACCAAGCCCGTCGTGAGCAAATATTTATCTCCAAACTGAAAAACCTATCACGTAATCCTCCATCCAATTCCCACATCATCCAGGAAAAAAAACATTTTCCCACCCATCGAACAAACCCGGAAAAATTTCCATTTAACAGTCTGTCATAATGAGAGCCCGTAAAATTAGATTAAATCGCGACTGACATCCACCATCATCATCTCGCACCATCAGCCTCAATAATGGTTGGCTACTGGTGGAATATTGCAAAATAAGCGACCCCGCAGGCGACCATTAACCGTTGTTGTTAAGGTCGGGGCAAAGTTCTACTGGTGGTTGCTGTTTTCCCCTGCGAAAAAAAATGGGCCGCTTTTTCCTATTTTTTGGCTCTTTTATTTTATTTGGGAGGAACTGTCCAGTCGGGATATAATCCGATTGGGGATGTTTTTTTTTCGGGCGATTTAAATAACGATCAGGCTCTGTTGGGCGGCAGAACATTTACTAGCTTGTTTTTATGACAGTGGATGGATCTTTTCACAGTTGACAGAATGACAAAATAATGGGTCCTGGATCCGGAAAAGCGGATTTTTTCTGGTGTACTTGTTCGCGAGTAGACTTTTTTATAGCAATGGTTTTAACCCATTTCAATTGGATGGTTTGTACAAGTATACCCGGAGTTTTACTGATTTTTAAAGTTTATACAAAAAGCATCTTTTTCTAAGCCGCTGTGATGTTTTTAAAATATTTAAGGTAGATTAAGGTAATTCGCCATTGTTGAACGGTTAGTACTGGCATTTTTGTTTTCGTTTATTTTTCTGTGCATAACTCCACTTTAGTTGAAAAATATCCAGTGAACGTTTAGATTCATTCATACCGTATACTTCCCATTGAATTTAAATTCCCTTAAATTATTTCAGAAATTCCTCTAAGGAAGAGAAATGTTCCAGGAATACCTTCCAGGGCTTCTTTCAAGGGATTTTTTTTTTCAGAGATTCTTGCAGAAAGCCTTCCTATTTTTTTAAACCTACCAAAAAAATCTAAAGAAATTTATCGAGAGATTCCTGTGCATATTTTTCTATAGGTCTCTCCAGAAATTTCCCCTGGAGTTCCTTCACACTTCTGTTAAAAAATCTCCCAAGGATTAATTGAGATTTTTTTCAGAGCTTGCTTTAGAAATACCTCCGCGAATTCCTTAAAAAAATCACTACGAATTCATCCACAAATTTCACAGTATTTTACAAATTCGCTCAGAGAATCTAGCAGGAAATCTTTCTGATATATTTTTAAAAGTTTCTCCAGTTATTTCTTTTAAAAATTCTCCAGAGATTCCCTCAGCAATTCATGTAGAAAATCCTACAGCGATTTCTTCATCAATAACTCCAAAGAGGCTTTCTGAGAGCAATCACTTCAGAAGGTTTTCCAGGGATTTCATAAAAAATAGGTCACATGATTTCTTCAGAAAGTGTTCCATTAGACATTTTTTATGCATTCCATAAGATTTTTTTCCATGTTTTTTTTCAGTAAATCTTCCCCTTGAGAAACTTCTCTATGGAATTTTTAAAACAATTTGAAAATTTTCCTCAGAAAGTCCTCCGGAAATTCCTCTGAATGTTCCAGAAATTTCTCGAGATATGCTTTTAGGAAATCCTCCACGGGTTGCTTCAGAAATTCCATCAGATTTTTTTTTCAATCTTAACAAAACCTTCAATAAACTTCCACAAATATTTCTTCTTGGATTCATTTAGAAAATAATCCAGGCATTCGTACAGAAATCCCTTCAGGGAATGTTTTGGAAAATTTTCCACGGATTTTTTCAGAAATTCCTTTAACGATTCCAGGGAGAAATTTCAGCAATTTTCTGCAGGAAGTCCTTCAGAAATTTCTCTGGAACTTCTAAAAATTTCTCGAGAGATCCTTTTAGGAAATCTTCTTTGGGTTGCTTCAGAAATTCCTTCTGAAATTACTCTAAAGATTACTCGGAATTTCTTCGAAAATCCTTTACAAAATCTTCCATGAATTTTCTCAATAATTTCTCTATGGATTCATTTAGAAAACACTCTAGGGGATTCTTTTGGAAACTTTCCACGGAAGCTTCCAGAAATTCTTTCAATGATCCCAGGAAGAAATTTAAAAAAATCTCAAGGGAGTCCTCAAGAAATTCCTCTGAAAATTCCAGAAATTCCTCGACAGATCCTTTTATGA
Organism: Aedes albopictus; assembly: GCF_035046485.1. NCBI lineage: Eukaryota > Metazoa > Arthropoda > Insecta > Diptera > Culicidae > Aedes > Aedes albopictus. Next base: position 428,567,973 of record NC_085137.1, read on the forward strand.
AATGTCTTAAAATGTCCTCAGTAATTTCCCCATAGATTCATTTAGAAAGTACTTCAGGGACTCTTTTGGAAATTTTCTACGGATTCTTTGAGAAATTTCTTCAACGCATCCAGGGAAAAATTTCAGAAGTTTTCTCCAGGGAGCTGGAATTCCAGAAATTTCTCGAATGGTCCTTTTAGGAAATTTTGTATGGGCTGCTTCAAAAATTATTCTTAAAGACACTACACCGTCTTCAACCAGAGCTCACACTTATATGAAAAACAAAAATTTCGAAAAATGGGAAGTCTTGCCTGCTAAATCAGTTGTTTTGGACTCCCAAAATCAACGTTCAAAATTTGAGCAAAATCGATTGAGCCTAAGGGGGCGCTCTTCTAAACGATTGAAGTTTGTATGGGAAAACTTGGCCAAATGTATGCAGAAATTTTAGGTTTTCGAATTTAGTCGCTAGGTGGCGCTGTAAGTGTTCAATAATCAAACCATTTGGTATTATTGTAGGTTACTATATGCCAAAGAACTTTGTCGAAGACCGCGAAGTGATCCGACGGCTGTGAAAAAAGTTATACTATGCAAAGTTGATTCAAAAATTCATTTAGAAATTTCTCACAAGCTTACCCAGAAATTTCTCGAAGGATTCCTTTACAAAACCTTTAGAAAATCTCCTCAGTTATTGCTCAATTGATTCTTTTAGAAAATACTCCAGGTATTTGTTCAGAAATCCTTCTTGGGATGGTTTTCACGGATTCTTTTAGAAATTACTTCAGCGATTCTTTTAAAAAATCTTCCAGAAATTCTTAAAAAAAATCTAAAAACTTGCCGAGAAATTTTTATTGCAATTCCTTGAAATTCCCACAAAGTTTCCACACATTTTTTTTCAGAGATTTCTAAAGAGATTTCTCTGGGAATTCCATTATCAAAATCCTCCAGGAATTTCTCCACTAAATCTTCCAGGGATTCTTCTAGAAAATCCTCCAAGGATTCCTTTCAGATAATCTTGAACGGATTTCGTCAAAAATTTGTCCAGGGATTCTTTAAAGAGTTAGATTATTGAGATTGCTCCAGAAATTTGTCGAAGATTTCAACAAGGAAACCTTCCGTTCTATAGACTTTCTCCATGGATTTATTCTGGATTTCCCCACGGAGATTCTTTCGGAAAGTCTGGAATTTGGAACTCTTACTTCAAAGATTGCTCCTCTAATTCTTCCAGAGATTCTTTAGAAATTCTTTCAATTGATTCTCTGATTGTTTCAGAGATTATTCTAGAAATTTTTCAAATGATGTTATTTAGAAAAACTGAAATCATTCTAAAATTGCTCCAGTGGTTTCTTCAGAAAATCTTCCAGTAATTACTTGAGAAATTTTTATAAAAAATATCAAAAACAATTCTTTCAGTGATTTATTTTGAAATTTTCTGAAAAATGTTTTGCTTTACAACATTTTCCATAAATTGCCATTCCTCCAGCAATTTGTCAAAGGTTTCAACAAGAAAACCTTTTATGGGCTTCTTCCACGGGTTTGTTCAAAAATCTTTCCGGATATTCATTTGGAAAATCTTCCACGAATCTTTTCAAAATTCCTCTAGCGATATATTTAGAAAATCAGAATTTCGGAACTTCTTCTTCAATGCTTTTTTCTGAAATTCTTCCAATGATTGCTTTAGAAATTCATCTAGAAATTCTCCTAGAAATTTCTCTAACGATTCTTTTAGAAAACCTGAAATCCTTCCAATATTTCTTCATCTTCAAGAAATTCCTTCAGCGGTTCCTTCCGAACATCTTTCAATGTTTTTGTTTTTAGAAATTACCTCCTAAATTCCTGTTTAAAATCTTCCAAGGTTTCTTTGAGAAATTTCTCCGTAAATTTCTTCAGAAATAATTCCGTAGATTCTCAAAGAAATACCTTCAGAAAGTATTTCAAATATTCATTTTAAGAATTTCTGCAGAAACTCCTTGAATTCCTTCTGAAAATCATCTTGGAATTCATTCAGAAAATCCTTCAGGAATTCCTTCGGATTTTTGTTTTCCAGGGATTCTTGTAGAGATTCGTCCACGGATTGTTTTGGAAATTTTTAAAGTGATTTCTTAGGAAAATCTTTCACGGATTCATTAGGAATTCGTTCAGGTATTAATGCTTCACGAACTTTTCCAAGGGCTCCTTCAAGAGTTTCTCCAGGGATTCTAAAGGGTGATACGGTCAAAATTTGGTCTCACATTTTTTTTCATCACTTTAGACTGCGTACACCAAAACAGCTGATTTTTGGACCAGTAATGCTACATTATATGTAGCTTATACCATAAAATTTTCATCAAAATCAATTGAGTATTGGTTGATATATAGATAAAACCATCGACCTACCTTTTTAAAATTTTGTACAAAGGCGCTCCATAGTAAATTTTCGGAAATTTAAGGTCAGTAAAGCATAATTTTGATTATAGAACTACCAATACTGCTCCGATTTTTATCAAAATTTTACAGTATAGTACTATTATGAAAATATGTTCTTAGTAAAGTTTTGAGCCATTTTGTGTGAATACTTTCAAAGTTGTAACAGTTTGAATATGAAAAAAAACTGACCGGGTGCCACTTAAGCAAATATAACTTTGTAACGGCTGGATCAAATTGAATGAAATTTTTACACAACATTTTGATATGCATACTTCACATACAGAAAAATTTTCATTGAAATCGGTTAAGTATCTCTGGCTCTATAAATAAAACAGTAAAAATGTGTGAATCCTCTTTGCACAAAATTTTAAAATTGCAGATCTGAGGGTTCAACAATATCTCCGCAAATACTAGACCGATTTTGATGAAAATTTTATGGTACAAGCTACATATAATGTACCATTACTGATCCAAAAATCAGCTGTTTTGGTGTACGCAATCTAAAGTTATGAAAAAAATTGTGTGATCAAAATTTGACTTGACATGACAAAATTTGATAAAATTTGACCACCTAAACAAATATAACTTTGTAACGGCTGGATCAAATTGAATGAAATTTTTACACAACATTTTGATATGTATACTTTACATACAGAAAAATTTTCATTGAAATTGGTTCAGTATTTCTGGCTCTATAAATAAAAGAGTAAAAATGTGTTCTTATTTTTTAATACTCTTTGTACAAAATTTTAAAATTGCATTTTTCAGGATTCACAATATCTCCGCAAATACTAAACCGATTTTGATGAAAATTTTATGGTATAAGCTACATATAATGTACCATTACTGGTCCAAAAATAAGCTGTATTGGTGTACGCAGTCTCAAGTTATGAAGCAAATTGTGTGACCAAATTTTGACCGTATCACCCTTTATTGGAAGTTTTTGAAAAAATGTCTCCAGGATTCAGGGATTCTTAAAGCATGATTTCTTTAGAAGATGCCATGAAGAATACCTCCAGAGATTCCTTCAGAAATTCGTACAGAGATTCAACAATGTCTCCGGGTATTCCTTTATGTTTTTCTCAAAAATACCTTCAGAATTTTCGTCCAGACATTTCCCCAGACATATTCCCCAGGAACTACGGAGGTTTATCCACTTGTTTCTTCTGATATTCATCCAGGGGAGCTTTGGAAACGCGTACACGGATTACACCAGAAGTTCTTTCAGAAAATCGTCCTGAATTTTTTGAAGGGATTTATCCAGGCGGAATCTTTTCTACTTTTAGAAACTCCAAAAAGTGTCTCCAGGTATTCTTCCAAGACTCTCTTCAGACAATTCTTTTCAGATTTCTTCACGAATATCACAATCTTTCAAAAATTCCTCCAGAGGATCTTTTTAGAATTCCTTCAGAGCTTTCTAGAGGAATTCGATAGAAATTCCTTTGGGAATTCGTTTAGAAATTTCTTTAAGAATCTATTTAGAAATATTGAAACCAAATAAATCTTCCAAGTCTTCCTTGATTTTTTTTCCAGAGATTCCATAGGAGGTTCTTTCTTATCTTTTCCTTCTTCAAGAACTCGTTCAACAATTTCTCCAGGGATTCTATTGGAAGTTTATGAAGCCATGTCTCCAGATTTTTTTTTCATGGATTCATGATTTCTTCCAGGATAGGATTCCAGGAAGAATACCACCAGAAATTCCTACAGAAATTCGTACGGAGATTCAAGGATGCCTCCGGAAATTGCTCTATGTTTTTCTCAGAAATACCTCCAGGATTTTTCCCATGGATTCTTCCAGAAATTCGTTCAGACATTTCTCCAGAAATATTTCCCCGGAATTTATACGGAGGTTTATCCATTTTTTTCTCCTGATATTCATCCAGGGATTCCTCCAGAAAATCGTTCAGGGCTTCTTAAGGGATTTTTCCAGGAATTCATCTTTACTTTTAGGGTTTCCACTTGAGGTTTCCCAAGAGGTGTCTTCAGGTGTTCCTCCTAGATGCTCTTCAGAAAATCCTTTTCTGATTTCTTCAGGAATATCACAAGAGATTCAAGAGATTATTTTAATAATTCTTACTTCTAGAGGAAATTTAGAAATTCCTTTGGGAATACATTTAGAAATTTCTTCCGAAATCTATTTGGAAATACTCCAGGGATTCTCTCAGAAATTTCTTCAGGGATTCTCTCAGAAATTTCTCTAGGGATTCTTTATGAAATATCTGCAGAGACTTATAAATGTCACTTATGATAAGAAAAATGTGAAGTAAATTTGGTTTGATTGAAGCATATTTATTTCGGTCGAATGAGCATGTACCTAGACAACTTGTTGAAGACTTAAATTGTCTGTTTCAGGCTTTCCAAATGTACATCCTTCTCACAACAGCCCGCGCAAGGCTGAATCGACACTCTCTTATGTGTGCAGACCATCTCTCGTTACCGTGTGCAACACCATCAGTGAGAAATGTATCGCCAACAGCACGCACACGCATGAGCGAAAGATGTATTGAAACAGCCGCTGCTTCGGCTGCTCGCCTGACAGGTGCATACTCGAGTCGTATCGAGCCGAGTGGGAAACGTCGTGAGTATTGTTGGCCGCATGGCGATGACAATCTTCGGCTAACCATGCCGGCTGTCGCGTAAAGGGTGTCATAGGCTGTCACGGGAGCACATGGCTTAACGCTAAAAGTTATTCACAAAATATGTGCCCAATAAATATTTTTTTGCAAACATGATATGCCTTTCACAAGATGCCCCAGGGGCAGTGAATCAAAATTCAACCATCGCGCAACAATAATGACAATGTCACAACCTGTATTTGTTGCGACAATCCACCCAATGCAACATAAGATTGTCCCAACTTGAAAATAATAGGATTAACATCGTACACCATGAGTTTAGAGATTTTTCAGCCTTGCATTGCGATTTTCGAACGGTAACTTCGAGTAGGTAAACACTGCAACTCTGCTGAAGATCCATCATCAAACAGTTTCGACTTTGGGTTGGTAATAATTGATTATTCACGAGTTGAAAAGTATGCAACAAAATCAGCTTCCGTTTTGTCTGCAACAAAAATTTTCGAGATCATGTCATTATCTGTTACCAGTAGGGATAAAGAGTAATCGTCACGCCTTCTTTGTTGCTTGTTTTGTGCTTCTTTTGTCTGACAATTCTCTTCACTGCCCAGGGGCGAAAAGAAGTTTGTGCCAGCGTTTGTCAAAATTGTAATCTGGCTAAAATATACCACTGATGTGAGATTCTACTCTCTTTTATATTGAAAACATAGCAGTGCATTTCACATGCCAATAAAAAATAATGCTATGCAAAATACTCTACTAGAATAAGACTTACAGGTACATATTCTCTATTTGAAAAAAATACATAATACATGAAACGCGTCAATAATTTTGAGCGTGGGATATACCACGATACTCGACACGTTCAACAGAAGTAAAATGCTCGGACCGAGCGCAGCGATTTTCGTCACTTCGTGTCCAGCTGACAAGAGACGGTTTGGGTGAGAGCCGAGGTTGTCATCGGCAAACGAACGCACAGCGAAAGCAGACGATGTGAGCAGTTCCCGACAGTGGTGTTGTAGGTCGCATGAGTTTTATTCTGTGGGCTGTCATGAACCATGCATTCACAAGGCTGTCATGGGAATAAGAGTGTGACAGCCATCAAAATGCTATCATGATGCGGTACTTTTGGGAAGCCTGGTTATGATACAGTATGATTGGTGAGCTCGTTCCATGCTACTATAGTCTCCACAGTATCGTTTTGTACTAATCTAGTGGATTTATACAAAACATGCAAAAGCACTGCGAATTCGCATGACGTGACGTTGCCAAATTGGACAACCGTTTCCATGAGACTCCATCAAAATTCTATTCCGCTGCCTCATTTCAAATTCCAATTATCCAATTACCTGCACAAGTGCACGCAGCAGTTCACCCAAGAAAACAATGTGCAATGTGCAGTAGCATGGATGGTCGTCCGTCAGCAATCAATGGCACGAAAACATGTGTAGTGTACACAGGTTTAGGTTAGGCTTAGGTCCGTCTGTATCTGTATGTCGCCGTGCCGCACTGCCACCGTGCGGAGAAAAATCATGCCAATCCATCATTGCTCCCATAAAGGCAGGCGACAGTCTCAACCTCAACCAGTGAGTAAAGCCGCTTCGCGGTTGGGTTCGATCACAGCGGGTTGCTTACTTGTGGCGCCCATAGAATACAGTGATAGACATTCGTTTAGCCGAGACCAGAAAAAGTGGCAGGAAACTTATACAAAAGATTTTATGATAAAACTTTTTTATCGTAGTGATAGTATATCTAGTACTGTTTTATAAAAAGATACATCACACTTACATATACACTGAAACAAAAACGAGGGTAAAAACCCTTCAAATGTCATTTTTTGCCTAGACATTCGTTTAGCCGAGGTAAATGAAAAATTGGGTTTCAATAGATTTTTTGCAATTTTGTGAGTATATTTCGAGGATATACTCCAAGGCATTTAGTTTATAACATGTTAGCAAGATAATTGACCTTAAAAGTTTATTTATTTGTGAAATTCAGAGAAATATTAAAAAAAATGTTCCGATAAGGAGAAGCGACGATAAACAAATTTATTTAAGAAAAATGATTTCTGTAAACACTCAAACGTAAGCTAGATTAGCAGTTTTGAAAATATGGCACAGAATAATTGTTATATATGTTCAAATTATTGCATAAAATGTCATGAAAAAATTAAGTATACTGGTTTTTGGTTGGTTAAACTTTAAAATGGGATTGATAAAAGTTAAAATAAATAGTTCTGCTTTGAAATAAAGACGTGTTCTAATGCCTGTGGAGTATACCTGTTTGATACTCATTTAGTAATATGAGTTAGAAGACTGCTAAGTGAAAGAACTGCAAGAAGTGTCAGAATTGTTGTACCCTGTTTATTTAAAAGCAGATGCTTATACAAAAATCCAAGATATGGTCAAACAATTGGCTTTTTTCATTCAATCTGAAGAAATATATTATAAATGAGTCTTAGTTGTGAATCACATTCATTTTTAACATGATTTATTTGAAAAGAATGTCCAAATTATGAAACAAGTAGTTCATGCTAGAAATTTGAATATTTTCGATGCCATTTCTCGAAATATGAGCCGTCCAGTGTATGTTATTTCAGCCAGAACCCAGTCTAGAAGATATTGGGAGCTATTAGAAGACGTAATAGTAGTAAACGCTGTGATTTATGCAAGTGAAACCATAATATTTCATCGAAACAATACATAAATACGTGATTTTTTGATGGCTTGCGTTCTTTTTTTCTGTTAAAAACATAGTTTTTCGTAATTTTTTAACCTACTTCGGTCATGAAACTTTCATTAGATTCTTTTGAAACACTTCCGATAAAAATATCTACATAAAATCTCAATTTGAAAACATTTGCAATATTATGACATATTTATATGAGATGCATGCAAAATTAAAATGGCAACACTTCCAAAAACGATCTAATTCATGATTTTCAAGTCGATTTATAATGCAGGACACCATACAAAATGATTTTGTTGGATATTGTTCGAAATTTGTTAGTTTTTTTATGGAATTCTAAAAATTGTACAATTCGGCTAAACGAATGTCTAGGCAAAAAATGACATTTGAAGGGTTTTTACCCTCGTTTTTGTTTCAGTGTACAGGTAAGTGTGATGTATCACATTTTTATAAAACAGTACTAGATATACTATCACTACGATAAAAAAGTTTTATCATAAAATATTTTGCATGAGTTTCCCGACACTTTTTTGAAATTTTTTTGGCCTCGGCTAAACGAATGTCTATCACTGTATGTGGTCCACATCATTCAAAACTTGCTCCACTTACAATTAACTTCATTAAAATAGCAACATAGTATCTGAATAAAGAAAAAAATCATCATAGAGATGACACTGGAAGAAAAAACATAACGAACCAATCTACTTTTTAAGCAAGAAAGCTAAATTTATTCTAAGAAAAAACAGCAATTTAAAATCTATACATGTGGTTCGTCTATCGGCAACACGCCATGCATAGCGAACTTATGCCGTTGCAACTACTTTCACAATTCACAGTTTGCAGTGGGCGAGCGATTGCCTGATCAATTCATTGATCCTCTCAACGTTCCCAACAACCTTTCTTTCCGTTCCTCTGCACGATTGCCTCGTCGTCGTCGTCGTCGTCATCGTCGTAAGGTACCGCTGCTGCTGTTGCAAATCCCCAATTGGCAGGGAAAATAAATCTTAATCAAATTAGAATTTTATGTCGTGTCATTTGCTCAGCAGCCAGGCCATAGAAAACCGGTCGTCAACCACCATTGCACCGAAGACCCATCGGAGGGACACATTTTACTGTGTCACCGAGTCAGACTGCGCCGCTAGTCGCCGCCAGTCAGGGGAAGTTCAACCCGTTCGCTGGTTGCGTTGTTGCAATCGGTTGATGGATTTGTTGGAGTACCGATCTAGCTCTAGATACTCGAGATCTCATATGATACCGGCATCAGTAGCAGGCTTTAGAAGTCGTAAGAAGCATGTAAGTGGTGTAAGTAGCGACTGGGAGAAGGCTTCTTCTCCAAGGTTGTGCTACTGTTGCGTGCGAACTGCCAGGGCCGGATTGAAGGGGTTCTCGACTCTCCGTGTTTTAAGAATTTTCATGAAATTAATAGTAGTTTACGCAACAAGGTGCAGAATGAAGATTTTTACAGCACAAGTCGTACATTTATCCAACGAGGCTTGCCGAGTTTGATAATCACGACGAGTGCTGTAAAAATCGAGTTCTGCACCGAGTTTCGTACAATGTTTTTTTGCAATTTCATAAATGACCACTTGATGATAGATTTTAACAAAAAAAATTCATCAAACTGCACAGATACTGATGTTCATAGCCATGTTTAAGGAAGTCTGATCATAGTAGGTTATACTGTGCAGTTGTCACAATTTTTCAAATTTGCGTCCAGAAAGCATCAAGAAGTTGATCAAAAGTGAAAACAGTGCTGAATGGTTCATTACACAACGCAAATCATGTAATGAACCATTACCGCACTATTAATTTAGTGTGGGAAAGTAGGCCTTTTCCTGGCGGATTTGCGTGAGGTAAAATAGCCTATTACGATGAGAAATTGCAAAAAAGTCTTTTTTGCAATTTCACATCGTAATAGGCTGATTTACCTCACGCAAATTTGTCAGGAAAAGGCCTACTTTCCCACACCACATTAGCAATGCTGTAATGGTTCATTACAGCACTGATTTGCGTTGCGTAATGAACCATTACAGCACTGTTTTCAGTTTTGATCAACTTCTTGATGCTTTCTGGATGCAGGTTTGAAAAATTGTGACAACTGCACAGTATAACCTGCTATGATCAGACTTGCTTAAACATGGCTATCAACATCAGTGTGCAGTTTGATGGGAAAGTTTTGTTAAAAACTATCCTTAAGTGGTAATTTATGAAATTGCAAAAAAAACGTTGTACGCACCTCGGTGCGGAACTCGATTTTTACAGCACTCGTCGTAATTATCCAACTCGGCAAGCCTCGTTGGATACATGTACAACTCGTGCTGTAAAAATCTTCATTCTGCACCTTGTTGCGTAAACTACTATTCCATAAGCTCGGACAATTCATCTGAGCATTTTTTTTATTTCAAGTTCTGTTAAGAACCCATCAATCCGAACCAATGCGGCCCTGCCAACCAGCTCAACTGCGATGTTCATATAGTGTTTTGCAGGCCAGCAACGCAGGTCAGTAGTGTAAGTATCTAATCTAGTTTTTTCTTCGCTTTTCACTCTCGGTTGCGTCGATAAAAGTAAGTAGGAATTAGCATAGCAACGGCACCGAGTAGTTTCTATGGAGATGACCGGCGGCCTACTTTTGCGGAGCCCACTCTTTGTGCTACGAATGAACGTCACTCTGATGCATTAACCCAGTGGTGCTCAGGCTGGTGGATACCGCGGGCCAAATTTGCAATTCGGGATCGACCTGCGGGCCGCATAAAACATCGATGCACAAAAACAACAAAAAGAACAATTCTAAAGCATATTAATTAAAAATCTGAACTGTTCAGAACTTGTGTAAGGGTCAAACTTTATAATCTATTGCCCTTTGTGGAGTTCAATTTAGATTCTAAGTTTGGTTGAGAAAAACGTTTGAGCTTCAAATTGCAATTCAAACAAACAATTTAGAAGTTGCCTCTAGAATTGCCTTGAAGCCACTTCAAGAACTTGTCAAGCAGCTTTTACAAGAATTTCTTTTGAATTGCTCCAAAAAGGTTTGTTGGATTTTCTCCTGAAAGCTCCAGAAGGTTTTCGAGAAATTTCTTGAAGTTTCTTTTATTTTTTTAGAATTTTCTTGGAACACCTCAGAATTTCTCCTAGAATAGCTTCCGGATTTTTCCGAAAATTTTCCAGGAGTTGCTTGAAGATTTTAGTAATTTTTTTCCATAAGCCTCTTCTAAAGTTGATGAAATACTTCATCATTAAATTTCTTCAAAAACTAGATTTTTAACAATTGTTTCCGGAAGTTTCTTCAACATTATCTTCTAAATTTGTTGCATAAGTTGCTTCAAATTTATTGTTCAAATTTTATCCCAGGTGTTAGGGCCGTTTCTTTCCCGGGAGTGATGGAAACCTCTCGACAGCAGCTTGATAGTTCAGCAGCTTCAAGACTGTAATTTTATTATGGTATTTGATTGTATAGTTATAATAATTGCATATCACTTACATATAAGTTTCGCGGCTATCTCTCCGAGATACGAATCGCCTAACATCGTTTAGCACTATTTATGCATAATGAAACTGTTTAATAAAAGAATAGCTTGGAATTCAATAGTTATACTTAAACTAAGGATCTTTCTAATGGCTGCTCAGTTACCGATTTCCCCTTTTAATCCCTTTATACGTCAATTATATAAAAGTACGTAATGGAGAAGGCTGGAGTCACTAAAAGCAAGAGGAAATCCCTTTGGTATTTCCAAATTTGGTATTTCCAACATACCCCACCCCCCCCAACGTGGGACGCAACTTCTTGGGGGAAATGCAACCTTCTGACAGCAGCTCACTATTTCTGCAGCTTCAAAACTACAAGATATTCAATGTTTATTTAAAGAATTTACAATCAAATTAATACAACTTACATTATAGTAACATTCTTAGGAATCCCCCAAGATGCGACTCTTCTAACTTGAACTCGTATGAGGTATCATAGGAGTATACCGACTATTTAATTATTACAATAACCAACTGAATGACTATCGAAAACAAACTTGGGATCTGTCTAGCCAGATGCGATGAAAGTGAGAGAATACAACAGATGTTATTCGGTACGCAATGTGGAATTCGGGACTCACTAACCACTGCACTGGAAGAAATCGCTCCACTATTTCCAACACCAGGCGTTCTAGGCATCTTTTGTGTCTTGATGCAGTTGCGTCTGGAATCTTGTTTGTAATTACTCCTGAAAATTCTCTTTTTTGTTGCTCGAGGAATTTATTCTAAAGTTGTTTAAGAAATTTCTGTTAGAGTGGCACCAGAACATTTTTCTAGGAGATGCTCCTATAATTTCCATGCAGTATCGCCACAACTTTCTCATTGAGATTCTTCAGGTTTATTTTCTCCAGGATTATTTGAGTTTCTCCATATATTTCGCTTAGAGTTGCTTAAAATTTACCTCCAATAATGTTTTCTGGCGTTTCTCCAAAAAATGTATCCAAACGTTTCTCCAAAAGGGCACAGGGGACGCTTTATGAATCTTGCCTGAGATTTTTTTCTTCTTTAAGTTCGTTCAGGAGTTTCGCTTGGACAATTCAAATTGGATTCGTAAGTTTTGTTTCGAAAAATGTGTGAGTCTTATAATAGAAATTTAAACAGTGAAAACCAACCAAGTTGAGATTTGTTAAATGTGAAATATTTGCTCAGCGTTGCATTGACTGCGCTTAAAAACTACAACTAATTTTTAAATGATTCAAGATTACATTTTAAACAAACTTTCATTTGATTCGTACCACTTATAAATAACTATAAGCTGGCTTCGTGACTTAGCTGAAATGCCGAAATATTTCGGAGTTGCGATTTCGAATCTTACCAGAACGGATTGTTCTTTTTGTTTATTTATCATTTAATTTGTGTTCAACACTGTGAAAATTGATCAGCATTTTTTTTTGATTTCTTAATAAATTTAACGAGATATTTCATATAATCGTTAAAAAAATTCGATTCGTCTTAAAGTACTCCGCGGGCCGCATCTTATGGCTTGAAGGGCCGCATGCGGCCCGCGGGCCGCAGGATGAGCACCACTGCATTAACCAGTAAATAATCAACCGCAAAAACTGATGAGTTTTCTGTGATAGGTTTTTGTTCACCTTTTGTCAGCGATAATGTAGGAAAAGTACTTGCCTCAGCGACTTAGAGAACAATTTATAGTTGAGTACATAATCCGAAAGGAAAGGTATCGATTGAGGGAATCTGGCAGTGATATGTTTTCGGCGTAGCAGTCTCTTAACAAATTAAAAACCAATTTGTTTCTATGTCCGACGTTTCGATATATATAACACCTTTTTCAAGGATTCTATAATTCATACAAATATAAACATTAATTTTATGTGGTCAAGGAGATTTTACAAAACATACAGAAACTTTAGCTTCTTTGTCATGTGGCTCTAGCTGTTTAGCAGTAGTCATGAAACATACAAACATTCGAATTATGTCACGCATAAATCGACCTTTTTCAACCCCTCCTCCCCTATGTCACACTTTTTGTATGGGACCTCATTATTTTTGTATGGGTCGTCACGTTCTGTAAACCACCCCCACTCCTCTAAAAGCGTTATGTTGTGCATGACCCCTAATTTAAACACGTATTATAATAATATCTTTTTCGTCGCAAAAATAGTTTGGCCCACAGTCGTTTTGGTCTTATTTTACTAGTTAATGTTGTATGCAAGTTAACTATCAAGTTTATTCCATTTTTATTTAGGGTAGGTAATCAAAATTTGAACCAAATTGCAGCTTTCTGAAGCAGTGCAAATTTTAGGTGATTTTTTTTCTCCCACATGGAAATAATTTACTACGGCAAAATCGTATGTACGTGATAGCCACGGGTATAAGCTTTCTGTTAAATGGTAAAAAGTTTGTATTTGCACCGAATGTCATTGAAATATTCGATTTTTCATCAACAATGATTTTAATCTTAATTTGAACTACTGGCGGCAGCAGCTCGAGCAACTAAAAAAACAGCCAATGCCATGCTAAACATTTTAAAACCACATGAATCTGCCAATTCTTATACCTATTTTTCATTAGGCAGCAGAATGTCAACTCAGAACGTTCGAAATTCTTTAGGAATTTGGAAACTAAATTTTGAATTTTTCATCCCCCAAGAGTAAACAAAGCAACCACTAGCGTAGTCTGCAGGTCAACACTGGAAGCTCGTCCCCGTTTACTAGTTCAAATTTAGATTACAAATGGTTCAACTTAAGATAACATTCTCCAAGTAAGAATCACTTAAATTTGATAGTTTTATGACAAATAATGCGGAATATTATTCGGTTGATCGATTCTACGATAAAAAAGCTTTCATTTGTCGTATTCACTTATTGCGTGCGATGTAATGCATGAGCTGTAAGGGTGCACCGAAAATGTGCTTTCTCTAGGGGGAAATAGGTGAAATCACAGTGATTTTTTATTTGCTTATTTTCGATGGCAAAAACGCTTTTTTCAATGCTTTTTAAGTTTATGTTATCAGATTATACTACGGAAAGCTGTTTAACATCTTTTTCGGGACCATGACCAAAAAGTACGTCATTTCAATGAATTTCAAAATAGTTCAAATTACATTTTGACTAGTTCAAACTTTGATTTCTTACCCTATGTAGGGTCTGAGTGCCATAAGTAATCTCACGCTACCAAATTCATGCTATTCGAAAACAACCGATTACGGCACCGATTGATTCCGTTCTTTTTGTTTTCATGTGTGATCACTTCTAACAAAAAATACAAACATTTGAAACAAAATAAACAAGGCTTCAATCCTTTGTTTTCCGTAGGATGAAAATGGGAGCCACATACCAATACCCTAGATAGAAGATAAAGCTATAGAACGGGGACATCTCGTACCAACCGCTTAGCATAGTAGTGTAGTGTAAACGTGAAATAAATTCCCACGAGCACCTCTTCCTGGGATAGAACACAGGAATTTAACCCTTATGTCCAGCCAATTACTCGCTCTCTGAAACGAGAAAATATAGAGTAACCCCTTCCCAGGTCCACATAATAAAATTTACATGTGATTTAGTCAATATTCCAAAAGGAAGCTTCTAATAATCGCAATTCGTGCACCTACATTTGACACAAGTTGAGTATACACTGAAATAAATTTTGTTGTGGAAACTACCGATTCCATAGTAAAATTACTAACCGTACCTATGATTCTCAACCGACAACAAAATCTGTTAAGGTAACTGAAATATGCTTGGAATTACAATGCATTGTAGTAAATTCAACTAAAGGCATAGTCGTCTCAACAACAAAACATTGTTAATTTTTCCAGGACACGCATTTTACAACACAGTATGGTTAAAAATACAATGCTCATTTGTTAAATTAAGATTATTTTTGGTTATGTTAACTGCACTGCTAGTTAAGTTGACAGTGTTTTAGTGGAGTTAACTGGAAATTGTTGTCGGTTGAGAATCATAGGTACGGTTAGTAATTTTACTATGGAATCGGTAGTTTCCACAACAAAATTTATTTCAGTGTAACAGAATCATGGTGCTACTCATGCACCATATATACCCAAGTAACCAGTAAGCATTTAAAATAGCATTCCTTCAGTATTACAGGTCGGACTCGATTATCCGGGGGTTCAATTAACCGGGGGCTCGATTATCCGTGGCTCGATTATCCGGAAAAAATGGCTCGATTATCCGGGGAAAAGTTTGTTTATGCTTTGTTTACAAGATTTAAGATTATAATATGTCAAAAAATGTGATAAACATCAAATACAACACCTGAAAATTGGATTTAACCTATTTGAAAATTGTTTTTATTTTTTCATATTTTTCAGCTAAAATTTCATTTTCGAAAAACATGGTTATAATAATACCTGACGTTAAGTTTAGGCACTACAACGTCATGTATGTTAGCTTCTATGTTTAACGAACAATTTTTGATTGAAGAACATCAAAAATAAAAGAAAAGAAGCATGGCTCGATTATCCGGGTGATTCGATTATCCGGGGTGAAATAATTTTGGAGTCACCCGGATAATCGAGTCCGACCTGTATAGTAGTCTTTACGGCAACACTTTTAATGCAAATTAGCCGTATATACGCCTTAAGTGCTGCTCCACAGCAGGTTTTGGCAAAATAACGGGCTGTCTTAGTGCTACCCTTTTAGAAACGTAGTTTCAAGATGTCAAAGAAGCGTAACGCCCACGGTAACACCTCGTCATCGAACAAAACAAAACAAAAATAGATTTAGGTACGCTTGTTTCCTCTTGCTTTGTCAACGATCCCGTTTCCTCGACCATGCACATTCCATCTTGTCGTACACTTTTTTTGCTTGTTTAGTAGTAATTGGGATTTGAACTTGTGATCCCCAGATAACAGATTGAAGTTGTGCTACTGCTCCACGCTGCAGGATATGCTACAGCTGTTGCGATGGTGTGTGCTGATTTTATCACCAATATAAAGAATGATTGGAATGCGGCTTCAATTCCAAACTCCAAAATAAATTGTTTTCTAAGAGTTATTCCATTTGTATAATATTTTTCCTTCCATATTCGTTGTATATCATATTCCTCTTCCCTCTATCGATTTATAACTAAAGATCCGCCTAATGATCCACTTATTCAGTGCACTTCCGATTTAACCGTTATGTGTTCGACAAACTTTTTGCTTTTTTCTACACCGTGCTTTTTAAATGGGCGCTGGGTACCCGGGTACCCTGTCGGCCACATAAGGGTTAAGAAGGAACGGTAATTTTTGGATGGCCCAATCCAAACCAGCTACAGCAATGTTTCCTCCAATGATTTCTGATAAGGGAGAGAAAAACGAATAAGTCACTCAGATGTCCAATTTTGTCAACAAAGGTCTGTAAACCATGTAAAAGAGACGGCATGAGCTGTCAAATGCATAACATATCTCCCATACTCTTTGCTCGTAGCATTGGTAGAGCATTTAAAAAGCATTTTCAATGCTTCCGAGCAAAAACATCTCTGGCAGTCTAAATGCTAATTACAGGGGATAGACAAAATGATCGGGACAGGCAAAATTTTCACTTTTCTAAAAATGTCCAATTAGCTGTAATTTTTCGAAAAGTGCATCAAATATTCTCAATTTTTTACTGTAAGTTTTTCAACTAGTTGTGTATCAGTGGACAAAATGCAAGTCATGAAGGGTCAAAATTTCATTGCAATCGGTTCATTGAATCCGGAGATATAACAGCTCAAAGTTGGCTATCGGATAATTTTATCTTTTTCAAAAATCTTTATAGCTTCGTAAAGAATTGTCCGATCTTTTCCAAATTTTGTCCACTGATACACAACTAGTTGAAGAACTCACAGTAAAAAATTGAGAGTATTTGATGCACTTTTCGAAAAGTTACAGCTAGTTGAACATTTTTTGGAAAGTGAAAATTCTGCCTGTCCCGATCATTTTGTCTATCCCCTGTAAATGCCGAAAGCTTTCGAGCAGCACAGCTAATGTTAATTCAAGGCAGCTATGCATTCGAACTGCTTATGTAGGGCTGCAAGCAGTTCAAATGCTGAAAACGGTCTGTTCTACGGCTTACTCAAATGCTTAGTGGTTATCTGGGTACATCATGCAGCTTCTTTGTATTCCATGCACCACCATGATGTTCACAGAAACATTTAAGCACTATCTCACGCGTCATCTAAGCATTTAATTCACATTTGAATTTTATAGGCTCCATTTTGCCATATCGTACACCAAATTGTATTCCATGTATCTGATTCATGTTGACTTTAGTACAACATTAAATTCTATGCATCATTTTTGCAATTCTTGCACCTTGGATCTAACCACGCAATGTTGAGAATCACTGAGTGATGGTGGCAATCAATGCCATAAGGCACATATAACTTCTTAGTATTCCATGCACAACCATGATGTTGTAACCGTTCGCCGAATTTGCTCGAGAGGTCTACAAAACTCGGTGGATTTTGCGCCACTCTCGCGAATGAGAGACCACCGGTTCATTCTAAAGTTTGCCCGACTAATTTGATGACTCCACTCTCAAGGGCTTCTTCGAACGGCCGCTATCTTGAACTGAAACCCAAAACGCACTAATTTATACACACAAAAACGGACGAACTGAAACTATAACGGAAACTTACTCAAAAAAGACTAAATAACTGAATGAACAACAATAATCGAACAATAAAAAGTGTTTGAAATGAATTTATTTTAATAAAAGAAACAAAAGAAACAAAGAAAACTAAACAACTGAATTCGTCCAAAGTGTATTATTTTTCACAATGCTCGTCAAGTGTGTGTGTGTGTTGTGTGTGTATAATCATGGCCATGAACTCAAAACGACGTACCTGCGCAGGCTTTTTCGTTGTCGGTGCTTCGTCGTGGCCAATCGTCGATGTTGCTCTCCTTAATGTTCGCCGGATTATAGGTGCGGAGGGGTGTCGGCGACCCGGTACTCTGCCTGATCGTGCCTAAACTGCACGCAGGTAGGCCGGAAGTATCCCCTTGAGTCCGTTTAACTGCCAGTAACTGGCGGGCGAGGACGAGCACTAGGCTTAGAGCCCAAAATAAAAAGCGCCGTTTGGACGCTTTGGTCCAAACACGAAACACAAAATTAAAATAACATACACTAAAAACGAATTCAATTTAATAATTACCTTTTTGTCAACAAATTAACGCACAGGGAACAGAGTGTCTGCCCCTGGCGACAAAATCCAAAATCTAGTTCACTAACCAACGAAAATAAAGACAATTTACATTAAATTCACTTCAAACAACACTGATTTACTAAATTACAACACTACACACCTTTACAAACTGCAAAAGTGGCAGAAGGTCGCCGAAGCTCACTTCTGTTCACCAGCCGACTCAAACTGAAAGTGATGGAGTCAGTCAAAATCTCTAGTCAAGTAAATTTCCTGCTATTGAAGCAGTCGTCTATTCAATTTACAAACTATTATATACAAGTGCGCCAAATTTAAATCGCACATGGTCGTAAAACTATTTTGCGCCATCGAAAAAGTCCTATAAGATATGTAACATGAATCGTCATTAGCTTAGCCTAGACACAAACCTTACATGAAACGGATAATCTATACTAAATGGAACGGTTCAAACTCTAAGGCAAATTCAACGAATCCAATTCAATCAAGATTTTACTTGAGAAGATAAAAACGTCAAAAGCTACAAATTAACTAAAATAATCATGAAAACTAATAATTAATTATAAAAAAAAAACAAATTCTAAAAACAAAATCAAAATATTCAAAAAATATAACAATTTAATCTAATTGAATTCAAATTTTATTTAACTTAAAAGAATAAAAACGTCAAAACGTTACAATGTTCACAGAATCATCTACGCATCCATGCTTATCTCACGCACCATCTATTAACTAATTAGTGACGTCAGCACCACATTTGAATAATATGCACAATTTTGGCATTTCGTGCACCTAGCTATACAAAATATCAAGTATCACTGAATAACTGTGACGACTAATACAGCACACTAAAATCATGCACCTTGAGCAAAGCTTTCCATGCACCATCATCAGCTAGGTATCCACGCATTATGCTGATCTTATGCACTGGCCTTTAATTAATTAGAAATCTAATGCATCATACGGATATGCACCATCATTAAACTTCTTGAACCATTTCAACGTTTATTATATCATCTAGGCATCTGATGCACCATTACGGTGCGAGCATCACATAAAATACCTTTTTTTTGTATTCTATGCACCATTTTTGCAATTCGTGCAACATGTTGATAATATTTGAATAACGATGACAACTAATTCAACACACTAGCATCATGCGCCATCTTCAAAGCTTTCCATTCACCATTTTGGCATTTACTATATTATCTAGACATTTTATGCACCCTTATGATGAGGTTTAAGCTAAGTTTCCTGTTCCCAAGTAGAGCACTCAAGTAAAATTCCGCCTTTTTTTTCGCAACTATGGTCTAGTATGGGGAGATTCCTTACGGAATAATAGCACGGACTATTTTTTTCGCGAGGGAAAGTGACAGCCCCATTTGATTTGCACGGGAGGCGTTCAGTATGCAATGCACGTACATTCATTCGTAATTACCAGCGTTCATTTCGCCCCGAATCGACTACAACACTAAAATTCCCATTTTGACTAAATTCTGGTTAAAACTTAAATACTTCATACATTGCTAAGTCTGCGTACATATGCAGATAAGGTAACAATTCACTTGTTCTTACGGTGGACACACTCAAACACTCGTAATACCTTATTTGCTTCTGCTTCGAATTTATAAGAAATTCACCATATGAAAAACATATTTCAATTTCAATGACATTTTGGTTATTTTGGAAGAATATAAATGATACTTTAAAAAATAGAACAACGACTCGTTCCTTTACACTTATGCAATAGTTTTACATAAAAGTCAACGGTTTCGGCAAAAACAGGGGTGTCCATTTCGACCTGTCCATTATGCCCCTAATCCCCCTACGTGTTGATTTCTGTACCACACTGAGTTTCCTGCACCATTTTTTTTTTCAAATCGTGCACCTGCATTGAGTATAACAGTGCATTGAGTGCAACCAAATTGAGTATAACAGAATCATGGTGAATCTAATGCACCATTTTTTTTTCTGTTCGGGTGAGCCACTGCGACCAGTATTTAGATCTTTTGTGGCATTACCCGTATCGAGTCGGTTTTCTCGGTAAAGCCATGCAAGCGCGAGTGTGGAATGCGGAATCAGATTAGCTTGAGAATTTTTGAATGGCAGACAATTTTCAGGTAAGAGTGATGGGGGTGCGAGTGAAAAATCCGGGATCAGAATCGCGCTACAATATTCGTTGGTCAGTCGGTTTTCTCGGTAGGGCGACGGAAGTGCGAGTGAAAAATCCGGGATCAGAATCGCGCTACAATATTCGTTGGTCAGTCGGTTTTCTCGATAGGGCGATGGAAGTGCGAGTGAAAAATCCGGGATCAGAATCGCGCTACAATATTCGTTGGTCAGTCGGTTTTCACGGTAGGGCGATGGAAACGCGAGCACGAAATCCGGGATCAGTGGTCATCGTGATCAAATAAATTATAATCGTGATGAAGACCGCGACGTGTATTTCCATATAACTAGTGGATCATATCACCTAACAGAGGTGGCTCCTAGATCCACACCTTACCCTACCCTACTAACCACCATTCCTTCCCGTGACAACTGTGGGGATGCTGTGGATTCCACGGTTTCTAGTAGCAACGGTTGTCGAACTAACATTCCTTCCCTTTCCTGATGACCGTAAGGACGTGGCCGGCGCCGTTATTGACTTTAAATTGCTGAACTCTCGAATTGTGCACATTAAGAATGGTTAGCTAGTCCCAAGCTTTCACATTCATTGGCTCTCTGTGCAACTTCGATTGTTCTGGTCAATCACGGAGTAGCAACTACGATGTGTACGGTTATCTTTGCTTTGCTTTGCTTTGCTTTGCTTTTGTGGCATTACCCGTATCCTTAGTATTTAGTGCATGTCGTACTACTCCATTGTCATTGAGAGGCAATGAAGCATCGATTTCTGTACAGTTCCTGTTTTGTTATACCAGAGGTGCCAGAAATAGATTGCGATAAAAAGGTCCCGTTATCATAGAGATTTAAATCCCAGTGAAAGAGCGCCCCTAATCAAACACAATCTATTTGAATTCTGAGAAAAACAAAACGGTGGTACTGATATTTATCCATGCATCGGAACTCTAGCTCCATCCATGTCTTGCTTCTAGTTTAGTCCCAGGACAACAAAGAAAAACCCGGGACTTTAGGCTAGTTGCAAAACTCTGTCAAATTAGAGAATGTGTTCTACAATAAGAACGCACGTGAGTCCTTGAATTACCAGAACTTAACAGTCCTTGATAGGTTAGTACGCAGTTAGATACGTAAAGCATGTTTGTTTTCCTAACGTCAAGTGTAGTCTCGGGTGGGCAAAGTCCGATTCTTTAACTATCAGTAAGGCAGAATAAATGCAATTTTAGAAACTGTCACCAGTAACAAGGACTTTGTACCATGAATCCTTATTACCAAAACATTGATGGTTAACTTCTAAACGAGCCCGTTCAGCCCACTAATGCACCATACTGATACCATGCAGCTTCTTTGCATTCCATGCACCACCATGATGTTCACAGAAACATCTAGGCGCCATCCCACGCACCATCTTTGAATCAAATATGAGTCTTATGCGAAATCATGCACCATCGTTAAATTTCATGCAATACTAAGCGTAATCGTGGCATTCACTATGTCATCTTGGCATCTATTGCACCATTATTAGTATTTTAAGTTTCGTTCATCAATTTAGCATTTCCCTGGGGGCATCCCTAAAGAAATCCTTGGAGAATTTCTTGGAGGAATCCGTAAAGGAGTTTCTAGAAGAATTCGTGGAGGAATTTCCGTAGAAATTCCTGGAGAAATTTGTGGAGCAGATCACTGACGAACTCCTGAAGGAATTCCTGAAGTAAACTCTGGAGGAATCCCTGGAAGAAATCCTGGGGGAGCTTCTGGAGGAATCCCTGGAGGCATTCCTGAAGGAATCCTTGGAAGAATGCCTGGAGGTTTCCGTAAAGGAATTCCTGAAGGAACTTCTGCAAGAATGCCTGGAGGAATTTCTGAAGGCATCTCTGAAGAAATTTCTGGAGGGATATTTGGAGGAGTTTCTAGAAGAATTCCTGGATGAGTTCAATGACGAATCCCTGCAAGAATCTCTAGAGATTCCCTCGGAGAAATTATTAGAAAAATTCTTGCAGAAATTCATGGGGAATCCGTGGAATCCGTGGAGGCATTCCTGAAGTAATCCTTGAAATGATGCCTGGAGGTTTCTGTCGAGAAATTCCTGGAAGAATTCGTAGAGGTATTCCAGGAGGAAATCCAGGAGGAATTCCTGGAGGAATCTCTGGAGGAATCCGTGGATGCATTCATAAAGAAAGCCTTGGAAAAAATGCTGGAGGAAGGTCTGGATAATTCCTGGAGAAATCCTTGATGTTATCCCTGGAGTTCCTGAAGAAATCCGAGAAGGAATTTCAGGATGAATCCCTGGGGGTATATTAGGAGGAATCCCTGGAGGAATTCATTAAATAATTCCTGGAGGAAATTAATGTGAAGGATTAAATAATGAATATTAGTTATGCTCACCCGGAAAATAACAACTATTTTCTTAGAAAGTTTAGTAGAACCTACGAGAACGGAACTTATTTCCTCATCTCTTGGTATATCCTGAAAACAGACCCATCATTGATAGAGCAATATTTGGAACGACCCTTCTCAAGCAAAACTTCATTCGGAAAGATTGGGTTCTGTCGTACCGGAACGAGAAAATAAGACCATCGTGGAACGCAAGTGAATGGCGCCATTTGCTTCATAACGACCATAAACGATAATGGAAGTTGATGGATATATACGATCGGGAGTGCTAGTCAATATCAATATAGCAGCTTGAACGCGTGTCATCTTGACATCGGTGATATAGGGTCATTATAAAGAGAATTAATTTGAAGTGTCTTTTTCAATGTCATTTGCTTCGGTTATGCCGGGGTTTCCAAAGAAAATAACCACATGGTGCGTTTATGACCTTCGATAACGGTGGCCTGTCCTTACCAACATCTGCCCTCATGTTTGTGTGTTTCTAATTTAGGCTCTCTCCTGTTCCTCGAAAAGGAACACACCCTCTTGTTCTTAAAAAATGTTCAGTTGAGGAACAGCCTTTCTAGTTGCGTAAAAAGAATAATCTATTTCTCAACTTTGACAACGGGACAATTTTTGCGATAAGCCTTCTGTCGTTGTGCCTTTTCGAAGATTGTCAATTGTCCGTCCTTCTGGTAGATAGCCATAGGAATCAAACTGGCCTGGATGCTTTTCAAATTTACGATGAGATACTTCAACGAACTGGAAAAAGAGATGTCCTGGCTTAGTTGATTACCTAGTGGGAACATGTGACCTTTCTCAATGATTTATAGGTATATTTAATTTGTAGAAACATTCTTACAAATTTTTCTACTTTCCAGCATGTGGCATCTTAGGCATCCCGAGCAGGAATGAATAACTGACACATAACTGGAGCATACCAAACTCAGGTATCATACCAAGGCTAGGTATTGGTTGGTTATCCAGGTATTGAAAATAACTTATTTTGGTATCTTGTAGGTATTGATATAATACCTGAATGAGTTATTGCTTTGGTGTTGAGGACTGCTTGAGGTATTATTCAATTATGGAAAAATTGCTATTCCCGAGCAGGAATGAATAACTGACACATTTCTGGAACATACCAAAGTCAGGTATCATACCAAAACGAGGTATTGATCGGTTATCCAGGTATTGAAAATAACTTATTTTGGTATTTTGTAGGTATTGATAAAATACCTCAGCGAGTTATTGGTTTGGTGTTGAGGACTGCTTGAGGTATTATTCAATTATGGAAAAATTGCTATTTGTATGAAAAAATCGCCGATTATTATTTAGGTATTGCCATACCTGATGTCATTATTCACATGTTATGTGTAGAATGCACAACAGTTATTATTTTAGGTATTTTACCTCTTATGCAGGGCTACTCAATACCTCATTCAGGTTGTAGGTATTCGGTTTTCCATACCTGAGTTAGACAAAATTAGAATTACGTAAAATAAACTTCTATACAACCAAAACTTGCGCTGTCGTAACTCTATTATAACATGTGTGTTGCTTGGGTTAGGTATTCTTCAGCCATTTTCTCCTGCTCGGGTTTGAATGGAACAATTGACGATTATTATTCAGGTATTACCATACCTGATGTCATTATTCACGTGTTATGCGCAGAATATGAACCAGTTATTATTTTAGATATTTTACCTGTTATGCAGGGCTTCTTAAAACCTCATTCAGGTTGTAGGTATTCGGTTTTCCATACCTGAGTTTGGTATTCCTCAGCTATTTTCTCCTGCTCGGGATAGGCATAGTCCACGCAAAAAAAAATCATTACTCGTTGTAATGATTTATGCATGGAAATCTTAACATGTTTGTATTTTGTAACGATTTTCGAATAAAGACACCAGTAACATGATTCGTCGGAGTAAGAAAGGTAACAAAGTCACCAGCATTGACAAAGGACACAAAACTTTTGCTTTACTTTCACTCTCTGTTCGAGTGGCTGGCCCGATGGCGTTAGGAAACGAACAACGGCACTGAAGCTCGAGAAGAAACAGCTTGTCTTTTTTGGTCCTAAGAATCCATACAGCCATAAATCTTCATTTCTGATGCTCCTATGCTCTTGCCTCCGACGAAAGTGGCGGGTGACGATGATCCTTAGTCAAGAAGAGCAAGAAACAATTGACTCAAGTGTCTCTTACGTAGGTCTTGTTTCGTTGCGCCAGCCGTTTTGCTGTATATTCTAGCCGGCTGTGTAGTTTCTTATACGGTTAGACACGTGGACTCAAATGTAGGTTAAAGAAAGGTTTCTTGGAGGGCTTGACGAGCCTTTTCTAATTCTTTTGTTTTGGTCGGCCTTTATCCCTTAAACTGTGGGTCACCGGTCATAATAGGAGTGGAAGAAAGCTTCTAACACTTTAACGTAACGATTTCCATCCTAGTAAACAAGGTAACAATCGCAATCCTGGTAAACAAGTATTTCAGAATGAACAAGAAACAAGGATCAGAATTGGAGTTTCCAGCGGTATCAAGATAGTTCAGGACAGCCCTGTTTAAAATGTGTAATGTTAGGTTCGCTAACAAATGCTTGTCCATTCCTTCCTGATTTTTCCTTGTATCTGCTAAACTACCTTCCCATCATTGAGTAAAATCCATAATCCCATCGGAGATGGGCATAATAGAGCTCATAAATTTCAATTTGCAAACCTATCCTCCGGGCTTCATTCTGTGAGTTTTGTTCTCCATGATAGCAATCGGCAAAATGGTCCCCTTCGCCATTACCCGCCCAGGTTTCCCCAACCGACAACGATGACGACGACGTTGCAAAAATATTATGCAAATTTACAACGTCCTGCCGTGTGTCCTGTCCGCCCACTCAGTTCTGCTCTGCACCATGTCCTGCGGGGCTGCGACTCTCCACACCTACAGACTCGAGTGAGGTGCGGTGTGGGACGATATTATGGCTTTTACGAACCCCGTGCCAAAACGACGAAACAGATTGTCTTTTACGATTATTCCTTATGAATTGACCCGTCAGAATGTTGAATGTTGGTATCGAGTTGTGTGACCATGATTTTGCACTCAGTCCCCTGGGATCGTAAAAATCAGCTGCATTTGCAGTCTGACGGGTTCCTAGGTCCTGACGGCACGATACTCCCACTCGTCAAATAAATCCGCGAGATAAGAGTCCCATACCTATCTTTTAGACCGCAGTAATGTGTTAAGTTTTTATCGCTATTGGTCTTACCTCTATAAAACAGGTAGATGACGTACTTGTCTGCGCGCGCGAAATCGATGAATCCTATCAATCGAATGTCGTTCGCGACTCGTATCGTAGGTAGCAGGCGAAAATAACCAACCATCTGTGTCTACCGAGGCTTTGCCGGTCGTGGTCGTGGGTTGCTTGCTGATGCAATGACGTAAGACAGAAGACAAACAACGATGATGAACGAAGCACCTGATGCTCGATGACGATATGGAGACCAGAGTTAGACAATATCAGTCTTGCCAGGTGACTACTGATATTGCACCATCATCACTATCACTCTAGGCCGTTCGATATCAAAACGACAATGACGGGCAAAGACCTGATATTGACCCGCACTCTAGATCACAATCATTGCGACTGATGTGATATTTTAGTGGTTTTCACCTAAACTCAAACTTTTTGGTGACCAACATGCAAAGCTTGTTATTTTGTATCACATATTAAAATATCATCTTGGTAAACCTCCATTTGGATTTTTAAACGAATTTTCAAGATGGCCTATCAGTGATATCCACACACCATCACAGTCAGTCCAGTTCTGATGGAACAAGGAAAGTGACGGTGACTCGATAGAGCGCACGCTGACTTGGATCGCTGTCGGCCTATCAAAATCAGCGATTTGCTTACCATTGACAGTGACAGAGTGCAACTCTGATAGAGACTGGTTTTGCATGCCATCATATCTGTGCTCTTTATTGATTGCGGTCATATAAATATGGTTTTGTCATGCAGACAAATAATGGGTTCAATACTTGCGAGTTTCTGGCAGGGTATGTTCGAGGTTAGTTATATTTTTACCGATAGTTTGCTTCCATCACGATTGTGAACTACCATCGTGCGGGGCTTCTTTTTACACTTTTCCATGATTTTTCAACTGTATGACACTATAACTCCCAGAGTACTGAATGAATTTCCACATTTTTTACACAAAATAATCGTCAGTATGTATGTATCGTAATATAGACAGTAAGGTGGCCCACACTTATATGAAAAAAATCTAAAATGCCAAGTCTTATCTTCTAAATCAGTTGTTTTGGACTTCCAGAAGCTACGTTCAAAATTTGAGCAAAATCGGTTGAGTCTAGAGGGGCGCTCAAAACGCTTGAAGTTTGTATGGGAAAACTTGGCCAAATGTATGCAGAAATTTTAAGTTTTCGAATTTTGCCGCTAGGTGGCGCTGTAAGCGTTCAATAATCAAACCTTTCGGTATTATTGTAGGTGACTATATGCCAAACAACTTTGTCGAAGACCGCAAAATGATCCAACGTCTGTGAAAAAAGTTATACCCTAGTTCACAGGTTCTCAAACTTTTTCAGCTTGCGACCCACTTTTGATTTTTATAGGATTTGGCGACTCACCAGCACACATTTTCAAAAATTACGTAATTTTTCAGCAAATTCGACCTGACTTTTTAAATTAATACACTTCATCACTTTCATACGTTCGTTACATAGCAGTCAAACTTAAAAAGTAAGTTATTTTTCGTTTTTTTTAAGTCTGAGTAAGACTAAGGTGATCAAGTGTGCAACTTCAGTAAACTCTTAGGGCTCTACAGAATTTGAGATAAATTTCCAAGTTTATAATGGCTTCAATGAAACACTACAGAACAGGTCTTAGGTATTCTCTCACACATTCTAGAAATAAACAAAAAAAAAAACTTGAATTTTTATAAAGTCTTTGAAGATAGAGTGGCAATTTTATGCTTTTGCAGAATTTGAAAGTTTTTAGAACTATTGTGTTGCTGGATCTCCTTGAAATTTCTATTTTCATCCTTCATACACACTATTTTTTTTTTCTACTTGAGTTGAAATCACTTTTCAGTTTCACTTTTGATTTCCGTAAAATTTTAGATTATTGACATTCAACAGAATTTTATCGAAGTTAGGCTTTACTGAAGGTCGGTAAAGTATGGTTTCTTGTCCAAATTTAGTATTTTTTTCGTTTTTCTGAGTTTTGGTAGATCTTTCTATTTTTTTTTTGATATTTTAACTGCTTTACTTGGCATGTGAATCTACACACATTCGAAAAGGTTATTCTGCTTGGATGGTTCGAAAAGTCAGAGTGTAAATCTAACTGATGAAACATCCGAAAGCAAAAAAAAAACATGAACTTATTTTTTCCAGAACACAAGTAAAATCTAAAATATACATGAATAAAAATTTTTAAAAAATCTAAAATGTTACCCTGATCTTAAGGTTTTTGATTGAAATCTCATAGTTTCAGAAACTATTTTAGAATGCAGTGAAACCGTCGGTTACAAATATCAATTGTAGCTCCACCACAATTACCCAACTCCCACAGTCCTTCCCGGATTCTCCAACCATTAGGCCCTTTTAAAAGAATACCCACATAGACATTGGAACAGCGGCACTCATTTGTGAGCTTGGCGATGAGTGAGCCTGAACCACTCTCATGTTCCACTGTGTCAGAAGTGACAGGATTTATGTCGAGCAGTTTGAACCGGTAAGGCAAAATATTACCAAGCCCAATCAACAGATGGAGCGCACGTAAACTGATTAGGGTGCACACTGGGGCTGGATTGAAAATACATGGAAAAAACCTCTAGCTCGTCGAGATGTCGAGATCCACACTTAGTGTCTTCAGAGAAAATATTTCTATGAACAAGGTCGATATTCTGAACGGTAGGGTAACGGTCAAATTTTGGACCCCTAGAGGACATTGGTTTGAATTTAAGTCAAAATCAAACAGATTCAGATGGTATTACACATAATGATGATGTTAGTACGATCGTAAAAGCCTCCGCTGTCCGTTAAAAACATACACAAGGCCATTTCTGGCTGAATATTTGATAAAAATGACTGATTTTTAAAGCATCAGTTTACACTGTTTTGGACACCCCAATACATTTTGGACCCTCTTAAATATATATTTTGGACACCCGGTATTTAAACCCCTTTTGAAACTATTTTCGAAGAATCTGCCACTTGAATAAGTTGGATCACATCCTAATTACTTGATTGACAAAGGCTGATTAGACGAACTTTGCGAATTTAATGCGCTAGAATGATAAACGTTTTTGTTTACATCTGCAAGTTTCCTCAGCACAGCAATCTCTTTTTGTAAACATGTTGCGACACTCGCATGGATGACCAGATTGATAAAATTTAATTTCAAGGCAAATAATGATATTTCCAGTGAGGAAATGATTGCTACCCGTGTAGAGCAATCTAATTTACCGAATGATTCTAAAATTTTTCGTTATCTCTTCATTAAATCTGTTTAAGTTGTGATAATACGACCCAGGGGGTCCAAAATATATGGGGGTCCAAATTATATTGGTTACCCTAGCATATTTTTCTTATGTTATTCGCATAAAAGTCCTATAAGTCATTTTGGCCATCTTTCATTTTAGCGGTATGGTGTCTTCGGCAAAGTTGTTCGGCTATTTATGCTAAAAAAGTCTGCCGAAGACGTCAAATTTCCAAAGCCTACTGTTCTTGAGATATTAGTCGTTTTATAAAATACCTACCTAAAATCGAGTTTTTTCATTAAATTACGTTTGTAAACAAATTTAATGTCCGTTTTCGAGTTATAATAATGAAAAATACTAAAATAAAACATATATAAAAAAAATTAGTTTGAAAAAAACAAAATATGCATTGATTTTTTATAGAAAGTTCCTAAAAATCACGCAAAATGTATATAGGACGTTCTTGCAGTCGGGCAAGTTTTTTCATCGGCAATCACCTAAAAAATACATAAGCTTTCATGAAATTTTTTTTCACCGACATGATATTTGATGATTTTTTTTAAATAGCGTTCAAAGTTTACTGTTTTGTGTGAATTAGTACAACATTTTTGCAGATATATTACCATGTTGTATGATGCCAAGTGAACCATGAGAAGTATAAATGCAATCTAGTCACAGGTTTAGTTATTTTTAAGTTTCAAACAAATTGTAAAACACAAAAATGTCCTAAACACGCCATTTAGCCTTGGTTTTATCATTATCTTATTAAGTTTATTTAATAGAAATATTTTTGTGTGTTCAATGATCTAAAAACATTGCATATTCTAGTTGATCTTATCGGAGTCTCAGCTGAGCACAACTATTCTTGGTCAATATGTGGTTTTAAAAACACCTCCAAGAATACTTGAGGTTCAGTTCATAAAACCATAAACACAACAAGAACTGTTGAACTTATTTTTAGTTTTATGAGATTCTTGTAGTTATCTTCAAGGATGTTTTCGATCATCTGGTAATCATTTGACTCATTTGTCTATAACACAATTCAGAAACCTAATATTAAAATGTGATGTTCGACAAACTTGTAGATTATTGTTTTTCCTACAATTATCATCAAAGACGCCATGTTTAAACTCTTATATTCACGGCGTAAAAGTGTTAGTACTACCTACTCATACTAAACGATCGGATTTTTCGATCGTTTAGTATGAGTAGGTGGTACTAACACTTTTACGCCGTGAATATAAGAGTTTAAACATGGCGTCTTTGATGATAATTGTAGGAAAAACAATAATCTACAAGTTTGTCGAACATCACATTTTAATATTAGGTTTCTGAATTGTGTTATAGACAAATGAGTCAAATGATTACCAGATGATCGAAAACATCCTTGAAGATAACTACAAGAATCTCATAAAACTAAAAATAAGTTCAACAGTTCTTGTTGTGTTTATGGTTTTATGAACTGAACCTCAAGTATTCTTGGAGGTGTTTTTAAAACCACATATTGACCAAGAATAGTTGTGCTCAGCTGAGACTCCGATAAGATCAACTAGAATATGCAATGTTCCGATAAAACTATCAAAAAAACAAATAAAACCAAATAGAATTAAGATTGTTACTTGGGAAGTTTTCCCATACAAACTTCAAGCGTTTTGAGCGCCCCCTTAGGCTTAATTGATTTTGCTCAAATTTTGAACGTAGCTTCTGGGAGTCCAAAACAACTGATTTAAGAGGTAAGACTTGGCATTTTTCGAAATTAATGTTTTTCATATAAGTGTGGGCCACCCTAATGTGGAACCCATTTAACGCTCTCATGATACCCTCTATTGCTCACCCTCTACTTCTCCAATTTATCTCTCTCTTTTCGCCGTTGCCCGTATGCCATTGCCCGGATGCCGTTAGCATCGATAAGCCCATTCCCCCTGTAGTTCTTCCTTAGAATTCTCTGGAATTCTTCAAGGAGTTCCTTCTGCGATTCGTCCATCTGAGCATTCATTCTTCTTAGGATGTCTCTTTTTGAGAGGAGTTTCTTCTGGCTTGCCTTCTGAGATTCCTCCAGGTGTTATTTCTGGGATTTCTCAAAAAATCTTTCCTGCATTGCTTCAAGAGTGTAGGATCGTAGCAATCCATTATGTAGATGTTTGACATTGTTCCTAAATAAACATTATTCATCATAGGCGCCAACTTAGGGGGGGGCATAGGCATGGTTTTGCCCCCCCAATATTTGACGATTTTCCGGTTTTCCCATACAAAAAATCAGAAAAACCTGGCTTTGCCCCCCCAATAATTTGACCAAGTTGGCGCGTCTGTTATTCATTATCAATCCACTAATCAATCTGGTCGCATCGCTACAATTGGCGACGAGGAGTGAAATTATCAATCAAGATTGTTTAATTGATTTCAAAGGAAATTAAACGCTATAAATTTGAAGGCCTAGAGTAACTAAAAGAAATCCATACAATTGAGGGTCTGATGATGGAAGCTAACAAAAGCCAACTGAAACGAGGAGGAAGAAGGATACAACCGATACGGTTTGGCAATCAAAATTTACGTGACAATAACCCGTTGGAACAGCATTATTCCTGGAGTAAACAATTGATGATCCAGAACATGAAGATATTGAATACGATTGCTGTCGGAATCTGCTGTAGCGGGCCACTCCGGTTAGATGTTGATTACTTGCAGAGACGGCTGTCTAATTCTGATTTAATCGTTCAGATTGAGGTCGTTGAAAACATATCATATTATTGATTGTGTTCGCTCTCCAATTGGTAAGTTGTTAAAATCTTTTTCTATCGTGGCAAGTAAGGATCTCCAAACTGAAAGAAATACTACGTTGAAGTAAGTTATTTGTATTTTTGCAAAGTGTTTAATGTTGCAATGATTTGATTCATTTAATATTTTGATTGATGAAAAAAATACGATTTGCTAAGTGAGGGTGTTTTAACTGAACATCAATTCCAGTACCACTAATTCTGTAGACTACAATCATACCAATACTGTGTATCTGGGCCCGACAAACCTGAGAGAGACACTCAGGGTAGGTTCTAAATCTACCAGATTCCCTATTCGATTTCCCGAGTAGCCAATATAATCACTCTATGCTCCCGCCAACGAAAATTCCGTCCTTAACTTCCAACTCTCAGAACGAACGCAATATTTATATATATAAAAAATAACAGAACAGGGATGATGTTAGAACCATAGCGGCAATAAATAAAAGGGTGTGACAGGTTTAAATAAACATAAATGAGAACTATGCAGGGTTTATAACCAATTGTTAAAAGGAAATTGGAGAAAGATGTTGGAATGGTACTCACGATAGAAAAGCTAATCAAACTAAGCAACAATCAATTGTTTAGTTTACAGAAAACATTGAATACACACTAGGAAGCACGTGTGCTTAACAATTTACCGAACAAACTGAATTTGATTATTGTCTATTATTAAAATGGAGTGTGTATGGTTGAATTGTGAATGGTATTTTTGGGACTGAAAACATATATAAGAGCTACGGTTTACGCTAGGATATTAAATTTAGTTTCCTCATTCGAATGGTAACTGTTGCGATGCAGATGTGCAACTTTGTAAATGTCTAATGAAAAGGACACCCTATTTTACACCAGACTGGTAGACAAGGTTACAGATGGAAGTAAAATAAAATCGGTTTGACATAAATCAACAAATTAGCCAGCAAAGTATGTAAGAATAAACATTATATTACCAAATTAATCTTTCAAGTAGATGCTTTATAAACTATCAAATTTGAAAAAGCCGAAGCCTATTGACGTCTAACGAAAAGAGAGTAATGGTTGCGAGAAAGATCTACTATAAAATTTAACCGAACTTCATGTGAAGTGAATGAAAAATACAATTGAAAAGTCTTGAATTTTAAGTATGCGGTATATCAGATGCATAAAGGATTGTGTATATTTACCGATGTCCATTTAAAGTTTTACAGAATCTAGAAAAACCCGAATATCACCTTGAGATACATATAATAAAATTGTTTTATCGTAATCATGTACTAAAAGTTGTTATCTGTAGGAGTTCTCTTAAAGCACTTGCAAGTCCTATGTCAGAATTGTGAAATGTGTGAAATGAAGGAGAATTAGATACATTGAATCAAAAAGGTGAGACACAGAATCTGATATGCTTTCCAGGCCGCTATTTTCCAAACTTAAGGTGACTTGATGCATCACAGAATTATCATTGACTTTTCGGTTTTTAATGATTGTTGGCTGTTGGCGTTTTTGAAGTGATAAAAACCGAGCACTTCTGCAGTCACGCAGCTGAAAAGAATCATCACACCCACCACGAGTGAGCATATGGGATGATACATTTGCATACGAATATGCGTTTTGGTAACTGAGTTTTATCACTTTAAAATTTCGTGCATGATTCGTTAGTCGTAACTTCAAAACGCCAAATAGAATTTCAAAATGTTTTAAGAATATTGTAAAGAAAATACGAATTGTTCGTGAAAATAATAATAGGAGCGGTTCTCAATTCAGGCAGTGCCTCATGGCCCACTTTTAAAAGCAGCAGTGCCAAAGATAACTAAACCGTGCATAATAAATGATAATAATAGAGAAACCCTGATGCTGAGGCAGTACACATTTAAGGGTGTGGGACTCATGCAAGTTGATGAGAATAGTTTCAAAGGTGATCCTTTTAAATATTTAAATAAAATCCGTTGACGATCCTCGGAATGTAAAAACATTGACAAATCTAGGGCGATCCCTGAGATTTTGACAGAAAACTGGTGTGAATAGAAATTGGATTGCCCATAACTGCATAACAGTCACATTCGACAAAAGTAGGCATTGGAGAAAATGGAGCTCAAAGTTTTCAATTATGAGATAGTATCGAAATTAAAAAAAACTGGAGGCGATCCTCAAATGACAACGGGAAATCTAGAGGCGATCCATAGATTGTAGCCCAGAGGCGATCCTCGGGTGTACATGAAACCTGGAAGCGACCCTCAGGTAATGATAAAACAAATCTGGTGGCGATCCTCAGATTGTCACTCGGAGGCGATCCTCGAGTGTATAAGGAACCTAGAGAAGATCCTCAGGTTAAATGAAGCCCCGAGGCGATCCTCGAGTGTAACCAAGAGGCGATCCTCAGGTTAGAGAAAAAACTCCTAGAGGCGATCCTCAGGTGTGAATCAAACCCGGAGGCGATCATCGGGTGTAACCTAGAGGCGATCCTCTGGTTATCAACAATCCTGGAGGCGAACCTCAGGTGTGACCTAGAGGCGATCCTCTGGTTATTAAAATCCTGGAGGCGATCCTCAGGTATAACCTAGAGGCGATCCTCTGGTTATCAAAAATCCTGGAGGCGATCCTCAGGTGTAACCTAGAGGCGATCCCCTGGTTATCAAAAATCCTGGAGGCAATCCTCAGGTGTAACCTAGAGGCGATCCTCTGGTTATCAAAAATCCTGGAGGCGATCCTCAGGTGTAACCTAGAGGCGATCCTCTGGTTATCAAAAATCCTGGAGGCGATCCTCAGGTGTAACCTAGAGGCGATCCTCTGGTTATCAAAAAATATAGAAACACCAAGAGGCGATCCTCGGGTGTGACCTAGAGGGTTAGAAAAAAAAACTGTCGGCTATAGTCATGTTACAGATGACTTGAGTGAGGTTAAAAAGGACGATCTTTTGGAATAAACGGAACTCTATTGTTGGGTACTATTCAATGAGGATAGTGGAACTAGATAACGGGATGCAGTAAGCATAACTTTTCCGGAGGCGATCCCCGCGAAGTTATTCTTACTAATTTGTACTTTGGCTGGTGGCGAACTTAAGTTCGTAAAAATCGAGGTGGAAAAGGAAGAGAGTGCATCATTGTGTAATCCAATAATGAACTAGATCGAGATTTTATGTTCAATTTAAGTTTTATGTATTCCAGTGACCAAACAAAACACCAAAGAAGAAACCCATAGAATTAAAGAAAACTGAAAATAAGGAAGAAGCTATAATAACTACGTTCCTCATGAAAATGAGAAAGAAGTAGAGAATGAAGAATCCACAGCAACCAGATAGAAAAGCAGGAGTATCAAAACCGAAATCTGGCTTTTATTATATCTACATATTTCATTGCTTATAAATACTCACGTACTACTACATTTCAGGTTTATGTGGAAACTTATCTGTCATGAACATTGGATTATACGGACATCTGACTGAATCGACTTGTGCCAGCAAGAGTTGAACTGAATGTACTATTTACACTATTCCATGTTCTAGCGAAGAGTCATATGAGTATAAAACAAGGGAGGGATGTAAGATCGTAGCAACCCATTATGTAGATGTTTGACATTGTTCCTAAATAAACATTATTCATTATCAATCCACTAATCAATCTGGTCGCATCGCTACAAAGAGTTCTTTTAGGATTTTTTCCGGGAGGTCTTTGGGAGGTTCCTCCAGGAGTTTCTGGTATTCCTCTTGGAATTCTTCCCGGGATGCCTCCAAGAGTTCTTTCCCGGATTCCTCCAGGAACTGCTTTCATGTTCACTCCAGGAATTCGGTCTGTAATCCTCAAGATTTTTTCCGCGAATCCTCCAGGTATTTCTGAACGGAACCCAGAAGGAACTCTTGGAGGAATCCTGGAAGGAAAGACATTTTCTGAATTAACGTAAAACTTGAATTTTGGTCCTAAATTAGTGGGCGGAAAATGAATCGGCGTCCACAACCCAAGCAGGAGAAAATAGCTAAAGAATAACTAAACCGAATACCTACAACCTGAGTCCCAGACACCCAACTTGCACGTATAATGAAGTTTATGTTCATGTTATACGTACTTTTATGCGTTAAAGTTACATCGCATAAGATGCAGCAAAAGTGCCTTATGCGTACAAAAGTGGAGGCGCTATACGTGCATTGACGGAACAATAATAACGCTATATGACTTGAAGCGATATCTTATACGATGCACCGCGTGCACTATTGCGACGCAATTTAGCATCTTATGCGATTTAAAAATATTAAAAAAAACAATTCTGTCAGCTCGATATCGAGCTAATGACCTCGGGATTTTCGAGCCACACTTCACATACAACACCAAACGCTACTTATGAAACAAGCTGATTAATTATCATGCTATTCTAACTCATCTCAGTGTTTGTTGAAGTGCACTTGGTTTACTTGCGCTGTGCATGTTTGGCAGGCTAAAAACAAATTCCCGTACAGTTTTCACTGCCCCTCTCTGGCTAGCACCTCCCATTGTTGATTATCAAGCCAACAATACAAAAAATAAACTTTGCAACCATAATTATGGCTGTTCACTTTCTTGTAGCTTTTTGGCACTGAATCCACAGTGCAACAGAAACTCTTTAATTGTTATCACATATCAAATCGCGTAATGCCAACATAAACGCTTCTAGCTTATGTGAGCTTGTATGCACACTTCAACGAGTTTATTTGTACTTTTATGCGATTTCAACCATACACCAATGCGAGGTGAACTGACACACAACAAGAAAAGTACCAAGCGAAGTCGTACGCAATTATGCGAATTGATTTGACACTTTGCGAGTTCGTTTGCACGCTATTGCGAGTAAGTAAAGTTCATCGCAATAAAACATCAGAATATCATCTACTACGATGTGCTCATACCTTATAAAAGTTTATTTGTATTCTTATATGACTTTACCTGATACATCGTAATAAGTTCAAAAAATAACATCATATGCGATAATATTTGTCAGTTAGCCGTACATATATGCGATAGTGACTTAAAATAGTACTTTATACGATGTACAACGTGGTTTCTTATGCGACTCCTGGTTGTCTGGGATAGCCCTGCATAAGATGTAAAATACCTAAAATAATAACTGGTGTGTAATCTATGCATAATGACACCAGGTATGGCAATACCTAAATAATAATCGGCGATTTTTCCATACGAATAGCGATTTTTCCATAATTGAATAATACCTCAAGCTGTCCTCAACACCTAACCAATAACTCGTTGAGGTATTTCATCAATACCTACAAAATATCAAAATAAGTTATCTTCAATACCTGGATAACCGACCAATACCTTGTCTTGGTATGATACCTGACTTGGGTATGCTCCAGTTATGTGGCAGTTATTCATTCCTGCTCGGGAAGCGAACGTAAAGCAGTCTTAAGTGTAATTACATGGAACGATCTCACCAATCCATTCTGTCATTGATATTGACGTTACCTGCCCATTTTTTTATGGACGGGGTTAGCTTACATCGGGACCCCCCACTTTACTTCACTTCCGAAGGAAGAATTCACAGTTTCTGAATATATCAGGACTAGGACTCGATCCCAGGTTCTCGGCTTGATTTCCACGGACTTCAACCGTCACATCAGGTTCGCTCCATATTGTTCAAAATGTGATTGGGCGTTGCATTTATCTACAGTTTATCCGAAAATACAATCTAACATTAGATATTTTGAAAAATAGTGTGGAATGAGCTCACCAATTTTGCTTTACGTATTGTATCAATCCATTAAATTTGTTGATGATGCAATGCCGTGGGAAATTTGTATTTTTTTAAAGTAATAGTGTGAAACAAGCTCACCAATAATCACCACAGATCATTCCAAATTCAAACTGATTACGTGATATAAAATGGACTTGTATGTAACGCTCAAGTTATTACTCATTGTACTTGCTTCGATGGACATAATATTTCATCAATCCAAAATTCCTTCAGCATGTTTTCGATTAAATCAGTAATGGGCAGCTGTAACACAAGAAGGAAATCCTACGCGCAACCAGATCCGGCTAATTGGATCAACTTTTCGCGCATAATTACCGCCGCGCAACTTTTACTTATCGCCACTTAAATCAATCCCACTCACTTCTGTTTGACGGCTTGCTTGCTTGCTTCCCCCGAGCATGACTAATCTAAAGAGCTGTCAAATTTTCGCCCCTTGAGTGACTTGCTTGTTTGGCTCTCGCTCGGTCGGAGTGAAACACAATCTCAAGTACCCCTAAGTACATGCTGTGCACTGGGCAAGTGTTTTGGCGTGCCACCACGCCTTTCCAAAATCTGTCTTGGTTTGAGCGCGACTTAGTGGCCGCCGCCCTGGCAATTATGCAAAGAAGGCTCAATATATCAAGTTGCAAATATCTGCTGCTCCAGATTGAGTACATTTTTCCGTGGTTGTTTGCTACAAGTGCTCCATGCACCACCAGATGTCGTAATTGACCGCAACCAGACAGCCGCCTTCTGTGACACCCTTTTATGATGCTAGTAAGACGAGATTGGTGCCCAATAAAAAATAAGAAATGAGTAAAGTTTTTTTTTTCAGAAAACCATGTTCAATTGCTTTTTCCACAGAATCCATTGCAAAACCTGTGAACGAATATCTTCATTGGTGTACAGCAGCAGAAGTAAGTGATTATTGAACAACCAAATATTGATATAATTTAGTGATACATATCAATCTAATTATGCCTCATTTCCTATGTTTTATTGTTTAGGTATTTGTTATAACATTGTACGATTTCCATTTTTATATTGCGGGGTTTACACACATACACACGGAGGGGTAGCCTAAGGGAGTTAAATGAACTGATGACCGGACTCAAGTTCGTGGAGTAGCCAGTCTTTTGTCATGAGTTAGCAACTCCATGTTGACTACCGAAGGAATTCAGGAATTTTAACTCACCCTGCTACATCAAACCATCAGGAATGATTCTGCAGTCATAGGTAATCCTTGCGCTGATGGTGGGTACACTTTTATCATCATCATCATCATCGTCAAAACCATGTTCAATTGCTTTTTTACTGAAAAAAACCAATGGAAGGTCTTAGGAATATTTGGAGAGATTTCTTAAGGAATTCCTAGAGAAATTTTTGGAATACATATTCTGAAAATTTCTAACGAGTATTTTGTAGAAGTTTTAGTTTTTTTTGTTTATATTAACGTGTATTTTAACTTAAATGCTAATTCTACACTTAGAAGTTTTAGTGTTTATATAGATGTTTTTCCAGGATTTCCTTTAAAAAACTTTTACAACATGCTCCGGGTATTTATTTTTTTTTTTTCAGAAAATCCATGTATTTTGGTAAGGGATTCCTCCAGGAAATCCTCTGAATATTACCTAATAAATTTCTAAAGGAATTACACCATGGGTTTCCCAATCTGTTTTTTCAGGTATTACTAAAGGAACTTCTTCAGCAACACCTTCTTGGATTTCTTCAGGGAATCCCCTATGATTTAGATGTTCTACCCCGGTTTTTATAAAAATATCTCCAAAGATTTTAATAGAATTCAAACAAAAGATTTATTCAAAAATTTCTTCAAGGATTTTTTTCAGAAATTCCTCCATGGATTTTTCCCCTCTTTTCTTTTTTAGAAATTCCTTCAGATATATTTCCAAAGACTTCCCCAGCAGTTTGAGGACTTTTCTATCAATGTCAGATTTCATCAGAAATGCTTCCATGGATTTTTTTTTCAGAAATTCACCTTGAGCTTTTTCAATTTTTTTTCAGCGTTTCTCTAGGAAATTCTATCAGGACACTTCTGCAAAACTGTGTTAGGGTTTACTGAAGAAATTTCAAGAAGGTTTCTGTTTGACACTGCTCCTACGGTTTCCTAAGAAATAGCTCCTGGAATATCTTTGAAAATTCATCCAGGAATCCTTTCAGATTTTGCTTCGCTAGATTTACAGAAATATTTAATGAAGTTCCACAAAAAAGAGAAATTTTGCAAGGATTCGCTGAAACATTTTTTAAAGGAATTCCTGAATATACCCCTGGAGATGCCTTGAGATTGAGATTTTTTTTAAGATTTCCTGAAGAGAATTCTGAACAAGATTCTCTGAAACAATTTCAGAAGTAATCTTTGGAGGAGTTTCTGCAGGAATCTCTGGAGAATATCCGGAGGAACTCATCGAGATACCTCTGAAGGAATTCCCAGAAGACTTTTAAAAGAAACTTTTGGAGAAATCAAGGAATAATTTCTGGAGGAGTTTCTTAAAAGAAAATCCCTGAGGAGATTTCTAAAAGACTCTTGGAAAATTTCTGAAGTAGCCCTAAGAAAAAAATCTGGAGAAATCTTTGAAATAATGTCTGCTGGAATCCGAACAGAAACTGCTGATAAAGGTATTGAAGGAGTACTATAAATCTATACCTAAAATATATGAAGGGATTCTTGGAGGATGGTCTACAACAAACCCTGGAAAAACTGCTGGAGTACTTTTGGAAGAGTTCTTGAAATAATTTCTTCCAAATGCCTGAAGGACATAAGTGGACAAAAATCCCTGGAACATTTTCTTAAAGAATTACTAGACTTTTCGGAAAAACCCCAGCAGAATTTTTAAACAAATCTGGAAGAACTCTAGAAGGAATCATTAAACCATGTTTCCCAAGAACTACCTGGAAATGTGGAGAATGCTCTGTAATCATTCCATAAGAAATTTCTTAAGATATTACTGGAGAAAGGACAACAAATAAATCCGGAATAGACTTCTGTTAGAATCCCTGGAAGAATCTCTGGCTCCCGGACGAATTTCCGAAAAAAAACCCTTAGGAAGGTTTCAATGAATCCCAAGAGAAGTTTATGGTGCAATCCCTGGAGGAATACAGGGGGTGGCCAGAATGTTTGGGATAGGCAACTTTCTCTCACAAAAAACAATCAACATGCTGTAACTTTTCATAAAGTGCATCAAAAAATCTCAAATTTTGACTGTTTGTCAATCATTGTGCAAATTTGAGCTGGATTGGTTTATCTGAAGATTGAAGCGTTTTCGAAAAACACTATTATTAGACGACTGATTTTTGAACTGTCATATCTCGGACACCAGTGAACCGAATTGAATGAAATTTTGAACGATTATCAACAATTGTGTTACCAGTGTTTTACCCGAACGCTTCTGACTTGGTTAAAGATTAACCAATCGAGCTCAAATTTGTACCAATGATGCACATATAACAGATTGACAAACAGTCAAAATTTGAGATTTTTTTTACGCACGCTATGAGAAGTTACAGGATGTTGAATTTTTGTGTGAGAAATAAAAAAGTTGCTATCCAAAACATTTTGGCCATCCCCTATATGTGAGGAACTTATGAGACGAATCTTGCGAGAACATTCTAGATGAATTTCTGAAATAATGTCTGAGATAATCTCCGGAGGAAGTCCAGAGAAGAACCTCTGGAGAATTTCCGGCTGAAATTTTTTGAGGAATTACTGAAAAATTAACTGGAGTAATCTTTGATGAAACATCTGAAGGATTCGCTAGCCTCTAAAATCTGTTTGGGGATTTCAGCAAGATTTTTTTTTCTGAAGGAATGGTTGGGTAGAGAAACTCCGGAAAGAATATTTTGAAAAATTTCTAAAGGAATTCCTGGAAAAATCTCAAAAAATAATGCTGCAGGAAATTCCAGAAAAAATCCGGAACGTACCTTTGGGAAAATTCTTGTTGAAATCAGGTTAAGAGTTCCTGCAATAAACCCATTATTTCCTCACGCGCAAAAAAAGACAAATATTGTTTTTTTGGTACAGTAACATTTAAGAAATTCTTCAGATCAATCAGAAATTTCCGGGTGAATGAAGAAATTTCAGAATGAGAAGCTTTTTAATAAATATCCGAAGAAATCTATGGAGGAATTGCTGAGGTAATGTATCTATAGATGAATGTTTTGAGGAATCCCTAGAGAAATTTCTGGAATCTTGTAGGAAGCAATCCATGAAAGTTTTTTTCTGAAAGAACACGCAGAGAAAAAAAAACCTTGAAAGAAATCCCTGGAGGAATTTCTAAAAAAATCCGAATTCATCCCTAACTTTTTGAAGAATCCGTAGAAGACTTCCTGAAGGGCTGCCTGTTTCTGAATTGCCAAAATTAACCCTGAACAAAATTTCCTAACTATTTCATAGTGGACTTTATCCGTAAAATGACTCCTGAAGGAATTTTTGAAGAAATTTTTGAAAGATTTTTTTTTTCTGAAAGGTCCTTGGAAGGAGATTGATTGATTGATTTGTCTTTATTAAAGAGACTTTCAGCCCTTGGCTGGTTCGTCTCTTTTTGGAAGGAATTTCTAAGGGTTTTTCTCTGTAGAAATGTCTGGATAAATGTTTTTAGCAACCTCTAAAAAATCCTGAACGAATCAATGCAATGTAAAATTCTCTGAAGAAATTTACGTAGAAACTTCTAAAGCTATCCCTGAAGGAAATTCCCGAATAAATCCATGGACGATTTCTTGAAAGAACCCATGAAGGTATTCCGGGAGGAATCCTTGGAGAAATTTACGCAGGCATCCCTAGAGGAAATTATGGGATGATTTTTTGAAGAATTTTTCAAATGAATCTCTGGAAAATTGAGAAATTTCTAATGAATTTCTAATGAAAACCCTCGACGAACTTCTGGAAAAATGAATAGAGGGACAGTTTTAAAATCATGAAGAAGTTCCTGAAGCAATCCATGCAAGATGTTCTGAATAAAATTTCAGTAAATTTTTTGGAGGAATCTCTATTGGAATTTTAGAAGGAATCCCTTGAGGAATTTGTAAAGCAATACCTGAATATATTTTCCAAAAGAATTCTTAAACAAGTGTTTAGAATGAATTCCTGGTAAAACTTCTCGAGGATTTATAGATGTAGTTTTAAAGAAAATTCTGCAGGAATTTCCGAAGTAATTTTTGAAAGATTATAAAAAAACGAAGGAAAGTTTGAAGATGTTTTTAAAGGTATCTGAAAAAAAAAATTAATATCTATAGGAAATTCTGAAAGAATTCCTAGATGAATCACTGATAGGAGTTTCTAGAGAAATTGACGCAGGCAGTTCTGAAGAAGATTTTCTAAAAACAAATCCCTGGAGAAACTCCTAAAGCAATCCTTGAAGGAAATTTCCAAATGCATCGTTGGACGATTCTTGAATGCACCCATGAAGGTATTTCTGGAAGAATACTTGGTGAAATTTATGCAAGAATCCTTAAGGGTGTTTGGAAGATTTTTGAAGAGTTTTCCAAAAGAGCATCTGAATAAATTTCTGGAGAAATTTATCGAGAACTTTCTAGTGGAATCTCTCGACGAACTTATGGAAGAATGTCTAGAAGAATAATTTTTAAAAAAGTTCAATACATGCAAGATTTTCTAAAACAATTTTTAGTTAATTTTCTGGAGGAATTCCTAGTAGAATTCCAGCAGGAATCCCTAGAGGAACTTCTAAAGCAATACCAGAAGATAATTTCCGATGAATTTTTGGAAGAATCTCTGGATAACTTTCTATAAAAGATCATTCAGAAATTTCTGAAGCAATCCATGCAAGGTTTTCTAAAACAAATTTTAGTCATATGAAGAAAATTTTCGAATGAATTCGTGGACGATTTTTCAAACGTATCCATTAAGGTATTCTTGGGATAATTTCTAGAGGATCCGTGGTGAAATTTCCGAAAGACTTTTTCTAGAATTTCTGGAGAATTCTTTAAAAAATGTTTATAAACCTATGGAGAAAGTACTGGAAAAATTCCTGAAGAAGTTCTTGGATAATTTCCTGAAATAATTTCTGTTGGAATTCCTTGAAAAAAATCTTCACAAATTCCTGGAGGAATTTCTGGAGAAATGTCTTGTAAAAGA
This sequence comes from Aedes albopictus, assembly GCF_035046485.1. Classification (NCBI taxonomy): domain Eukaryota; kingdom Metazoa; phylum Arthropoda; class Insecta; order Diptera; family Culicidae; genus Aedes; species Aedes albopictus. The sequence goes on from NC_085137.1 coordinate 428,611,786, forward strand.
ACAACAGGGTAGTCAGACCATGGTGAGTTCCGTATCACCCGTGCCTATCCCTGCGGATGACAAGAGATTTGATGGATTGGATCTCACAAAAAGGAACGAAGGATGACGTTTCACATCGGAGTTGCGAGAGCAAAGGTGCAACGTAATTGTGCTAACGAAAGCAAGTGCTAGCTAACTTTCCATACCGTATTTCCAATTTACTTTCTTATTTGAGCCGATTAATCGCAAGGCAGTTGAACCAAAACGTATGAAAGTTATCTTTCCTGAAGTTGAGCAATTATTATTAATGGAAAATTTATAAATTTATAGATCCTAAGCCTTAATAGTACGGAGTGGGTAAACGTATGCATTTATTGATCATTGAGTGAATTTCTCTGTAAGTCATGCCAAATTGAATTGATTCCTATTATAAATAACTTATCTACTAAATTTGTTCAACCTAGATAAAACTCATGCAAATTCATGCATACTGATATTAGAAGTGTTTCGGGATAATATACTAAAGACACGAAATGTAAGTCTGAAACTATGTACACCTTGATGAAACTTAACCTAAAACAAATACAATTACAGCTTGAAGCTGCATTCGCTGCTGAAAAGACGTGGCCACTTAATACCCATCCGAAACAGCCTGAAAGTATTCTTGGATGAATCCCTGAAGTAATTTTTGGAAGAATTTCTGGACGATTTCCTGTAGATTTCTGGAGAATTTTTTTGAGGAATTTCTGGAGAAATTCCTTCAGAGCTTCTTGGAAAAATTCATAGAGAAATTCTTTAAGGAATTCTTGGCAGAATTTTTGGAGTCATATCTGGAGAAATTTTTGAAGAAATTTCTTGTGGAACGCTCTCTTCTTCTTCTTCTTAATGACCATTAGATAAAATCAAATAACTTGAATAAAATTAATCTTTTTAAAAGAAGCATACATTTTATCATATTAAAAGTTAGTTTTTTTAACTGAAGAGCTAGTAAAAACTCAGCAAAAACATAACTGAAGTCCTAGACAATATGGAACGAGCTCACCAACAAATATCCATCCCAAAATAGTAGCAGTTCAAATCTTGAAGTAATTTTTATGCGGGCATCCACAGCAACCTGCCCACTGTAGCTGTGCTTCCCGTCGCCGCATTCAACCAACTTAGTCACCGCCGGCGCGACGCTCCACTTTTCACCTACAACAATTCTAACCACATTGCAGTGAATCAAAATTCAACCATCGCGCAACAATAATGACAATGTCACAACCTGTATTTGTTGCGATAAACAAACCCATGCGACATAAGTTTGTCCCAACTTGAAAATAATGGGATTAACATCGTACACCACTAGTTTAGAGATTTTTAAGTCTTGCATTGCGATTTTCGAACGGTAACTTCGAGTCGGTAAACACTGCAACTCTGGTGAAGCTCTATCATCACACAGTTTCGACTTTGGGTTAGCAATAATTGATTATTCACGAGTTGAAAAGTACGCAACAAATTCAGCTTCCGTTTTGTCTGCAACAAAAAATTTCGAGATCATGTCATTATCTGTTACCAGTAGGGATAAAGAGTAATCGTCGCACCTTCTTTGTTGCTTGTTTTGTGCCTCTTTTGTCTGACAATTCTCTTCACTGCCACATTGCATTGGAACCATTATTGGGTGCAATCGAAATCCTTCAATGCAACCGCGTGGGCTTCATTCAGATCTGCAACACCTAGCATCAGACACTCCATGGTGCACAGTGCAATATGCACCCACTCTTGCTGCCTGCCTGTTTGTGGTTGCACCTGGGCCAAACCAAATCCTGTTTATTAGCTGTACGCTATCTAGTTCTGCTCGGCCTACTCGATTGAAAATCGGAGGCAATTCATAGGATGAAGCAATGGTAACCCAACCAACCAACAACGTAACGATGGTGATGACCAGCCTACTACCCTCGAGAGGCAATGTCTTCCACAGCCATGACTACACGTACCTAAGTGGATATTTTAATCTCCGATCTTAAGAAGTCCAAGAAACGAGTGCCTACAGAAAAAAATCTCACACTTTAAGGTCCCACACTGTTTCGTCGATGACGACGACGACGACGACGAACGGCAGACACTAGGGAGGACAATTGTAGGAATTTTCACGTGACTGGAATTGATTCAGTCGTAGCCTGCCTAGCACTCTAGTAGCACTCCTCCGGAGTGGAAATCAAGTTGCAATTTTAGTCAATTGACTCCACCAAGCGTTCATTGCGCCGAGACACCATATGAGGAGTAGTATCCCCTCGAGGGGGTCCCGCTGCAGAAACAGGAAGCGCAATCGTATACACACTAGCGTGGGACACAAAAAGACATTTTACTCCTGCACACTTTTTGAGTTCAATTTTGGCCCCATACAAACTCTGCAAAATTTCAGCTCGATCGGAGAAACTATATTTTAGCGCCAGCCGTTTTAAGTTTTCATACGATTTACTATGGGGAAAATCACTTTTTCAAAGAAAAATCGCCACAGGTTGCCCCTCAACCCCTAAAAATATATCGATGAATGATTTCTGTTGGGAATTTTACGAGGAACAAACTCTCTGAAGACAAAAGAGCAAAGCGATCTGAGGCACGTGGAAAAAGTTATTGACTGAAAACCGAATGGCATGCAAAAGCTGTTAGACACGTAAGGAAAAACAATAAATAATAAAATCTCGTCATTTTATCGATCGGGTAAAGCTTAATAACTTTTTCTATCGCATCGCTTTGTGGTCTTCGGAGGTCTGATGTCTCGTGAAGTTATCTACAGAAATCATTCAACGATTTATTTTTAGGCATCAATGGGTGACCTCAAGCGATTTTTCTTTGAAGATGTAAATTTTCCCCATAGTAAATCGTATGAAAAACTAAGAATGGCTGGCGCTAAAATATAGTTTCTTCGTACGATCTGAAATTTTGCACAGTTGATATGGGACCAAAATGGAACTCAAAAAGTATACAGGAGTTGCAGTTTTTCCATTTTTTATATTTTCCCATATAAACCGTGTACCAGGCTAATACACACGCTGAGCGCAATTCAATTGCTGCTTCATTACCAGCCAGCTGGATTGCGAACAATCTCGGTCTCCAGAGGGTGCCTGACTCTGGGTTGCGATGGGATCCACTCAATTGGCAGTTCCTCGTCACTTTGTAGCTCTCCTCCAAGGCAGTGTGGTAGCAATAACTGTTCGATAGGTTCCAAGGAAAAATTGTTCGTTCTCTGTTGGTACTGTGCGCGCCTTTGGCAACGGTGAATCACATCGTATACGGCGAAGGAGAGTCCATTGACTGGTGAATTGTTTGAGTCGAGTTCCACTTGGGGACGGCTCAATTACAAACCAGCTGGAACGGGTTCTATGTATCATTGCATGATTTCTTGTTGCGATCTGGGAATTGCAACAGAGAAGGCAATGAAATACGGAAGAATCCAGTCTCTATGGAAATTCTCTTATGAAATCTGTGATATTTGCCCCGGTGTTTTTCAAACAGTTAGTTCAGATGATTTTTTTGGTAGGAAATTAGTACAAGGTCGTACGCAAATCAAGTTGGCCGACAACTCATGATTTTGAGTGCATAAATCTTATTAAAAGCAAAACCATGGGAAAAATCAACAATAGCTCCTGCAAAAAATTCAGAAGGCAATCCGGAGAAAATTCCCAAAAAAAATTCTGAGAGACATCCCAGGACCAACACCGCAAGTAATCTTCTGAAAGAATCGGCAGAAACTCCAAGTGAAACTTCAAAAGCAAACCTGCGAGAATCTTATGAACTCCCGTACAAATCTCTAGAGAAACTCCTGAAGAAAATACAGGAGAAACTTCTGAAGAAATCCCAAGAGGAACTCCTGCAGAAAAACTCCTTAGGAAAGCCTTGGATGAGCTCTAGTATAAATCTCGGAAAGATCTCCTGAGAATGTCCCAAGAGGAATACCGGAAGGAATCGCGCAGTCTTCAAGAGTTATTCTGCCGTGTGCAGCATACAAATTTCAATCGCAATGCGGAATACGGGGATACAACCAATCGATCCCAAATTTTGGACGCTAAAAGGAATCGAAAATGCTTGGTTCCAAAAAATCGACTTTGTTGACCCATCATTATGTTTCTCAAACTTTGAAGGTTAATGCTCACGGATGGAAGTGTTCACAGGAAATAGTGGAACAGAAAAATGTCATGGCGTTTTTTTTTTCATTACATTTCCGTGACATTTTTCAACCTTGTTTAGGGAATTTCAGTGGTTCCGGGGATGGTCCAGGGAACCCTCTGAGATCACGAACATTCTAGGGAGTTTGAGAAGCATTTCAGGAGTTGCCAGGATTTTGCAGGAAGCTTCTAGGAGCGTGCCAATGGTGTTCCAAAGGGTTTTCATAGGGTCTCAGAGCAAAAGGTGGAGGTAAACAATAAAGGATCTCATGAGAACTTTGAATGGGTTCTGGAGGGACTAAAGGGAGTTTCAAAGGGTTATCGGGAGTTTCATACGGGGTTCCATGAGACTGAAATGGACGATCCAGGAGATTTCAGAGGCGTTCCAGGGCACTCAGAGGGTTTCATGGGGGATAAAATGGAATAAGGGGTTCCAGGGGTATCAGAGATTTTTAAAGAGTTACATGCTTCTGGTAGGACAGGTTTTGGAGGGATTTCAGCGATCTCAAGAGATTTAAGAGGCGTTTCAAGACCACTGAGAAGGTTTTAGGGCCATCAGAAAGTCTCAGGTCATTTCAGAGGGTTTCCAGAGGCGTTTCAGTGATGTTCGAGGAATGTTCCAAGAATTTTTCTGGGGCATTCCAGGACTTCTCATGGGGTCTCATAGCCCAGATAACCAGAAATCGCATAAGGATGTACGCTGTACATCGTATTAAGTACTATTTTTTCTCACTATCGCATACATATACGGCTGAGGGACAATTTTCATCGCATATGATGTTATTTTTTGAACTTATTGCGATGTATCTGGTAAAATCATATTAGAGTGCAAATTAACTTTTATAATGTATAACTACATCGTAGTAGACGATATTCTGATGTTTTATTGTGACGAACTTTACTTATTCGCAAAAGAGTTCGAGCGGACTCGCAAAGTGTCAATTGAATTCGCATAATTGCGCACTGCGATAATTATAAGACTTCGCTTGATACTTTTATTATTATGTCAGTTAAACTCACATTAGTGTACAAACTAAATCGCATAGAAGTAAAAATGAACTCGTTAAAATGTACATACAAATTTGCATAAGCTAGAATCGTTAACGTTGGTATATTGCGATGTGATATGTGATAACAATGAAAGAGGTGCTGTTGGAGTGCCAAAAAGCTACAAGAAAGTTAGCAGTCAGCATTATGGTTACAAAACAAGTTAAAAAGTCATAATTTTTGTTTTGTTGACCTGATAATTAACAGAGGTGATAACTGTGCGGGAAATCACGCTTCGTCATTTGAGCTCCAGATAGCTTGTTCGGTACAGCGCAGGGAAACCAAGTGCATTCCAACAAACACTAAGGTGAGTTAGAATGTAATGACAATTAATCAGTGTGTTTCATAAGTGGTGTTTGGTGTTAAGTGTCAAGTGTGGCTCGAAAATCCAAAGGTTCTTAGTTCGATACTGAGGTGACAGGAATTGTTTTTTTTTCGATTATTATTAAGTCGCATAAGATGCTATACTACGTCGCAATAGTTCACATCGTTCATCGCATAAGATATCGCCTGAAGTCATATAGCGTTATTATTTTTTCGTCAATGCACGTATAGCGCCTCCACTTTTGTACGCATAAGGCACTTTTACTGCATCTTATGCGATGTAACTTTACCGCATAAAAGTACGTATAACATGAACATAAACTTCTTTATACGTGCACATTGGTTGCCTGGGAGGGTTTCATGAAGCATTTTTGGAGATATCAGAAGCAGAGTTGGTAAATGTCATAAAAATGTCATTTGGTTATTTGTCGATATCATTGAGAAGTAAGAAATGTTTAACAACGGCAACATTACGTTTCCAAAACTCGTAAGGTTTATAGTAGACGAAAGTTTATGGAGGGTTTATGGAACGCCCCAGGAGGATACAAAGGCATTTCAGGAGAGAGCAGGATGTTTACCGAGGCATTCCAGAGGAATTCCAGATAGTCTCAGAGGGTTTCATAGCGTTCAATAGAGTTTCAGGAGATTTCAGAGAGTTTGCAGGGGCATTTCAGCGATGTTTCAGGATTTAAGGAGTGTTCCACTGGGTTCAGGAATGTTTCTGGACGTAAAAATTTTCACTGAATCTCGGTAAAAGTTTTACCGAGATGTCGTTAAAACTTTGCCGAGATCTCGGTAATCCAACTTTTTACCGAGATTTCGGCAAAGTTCACCGAGACTCGGTAATGGTTTACTGAAATCTCGGTAAAATTTTTACCGAGAATCAGTAAATATTTTACCGAGATATCAGCTGTTGGATTCTCGGTAAACCGTTTACCGAGATCAATTTCTGAATTTAAGTGTGTAGGAGGAATCTCAGAAGGACCTCCTGAAGGAGTTCCGGAAGTTATCCCAGAAGAAATTCCTGGAGGCATTCTAAAAGGAATTCGTGGAGGAATACTAGAAGAAATGCAAAGAAATGCAGGAGAAATTACTGGAGGAATCTTTAAAAGCAAGCCAGAAGAAACTCCTGTCGGAAATAGAAATCCTTAGAAAGTTGTATGCTCAGATGAATAAATCACAGAAGGAACTTCTCGAGAAATCCTCGAAGTCTCTCAGGAAGACCTACATGAGGAATTTTGCTTGAGCTTAACGATGGCAACGGCGCCCGGGTGGTGTTTAAAGGGGGTTGCAAGAAAGGGAGGGACAAATGAAAGAAGTAGGGGTGAGTAACAGAAGATCTTAAGAGAAATTATAGTGAGTTCCGGAGGAATTTGAGGAGGTTCTGAAGGGTTTGAAACGAGTTTCGGGAGTTAAACGGGACTAAAAGGAACGTTTTAAGAGATTTCAGGCCGTTCCAGGAGACTCAAGGGATTCCATGTGGGTTTGGAATGAGCTTCAAGGTTCTCAGGGGATCTCAAGGTATTGTAAGGCCACTTAGAGGGTTTCAGGGGCGTCTCAGGAAGTCTCAGGTTCAGGGTTGGTAACCATCTGTTTCGTCACCGGCCAACGACGAAAAATTAAAAAAGTTCGTCAACAAATAAAACTCCGTCACTTGCATCATCATCAGCGACCGACAAAGAAACCACGACGAGGATGAACCGGAAATAAAACAGGGAGCTATCGATTTCGTCATTCTCTTTTGTCTCCTTTTATAACGAAGAAAAACGAACATGTTTTCGTCACATGGCATCCGATTGAAGACGAAAGGCGAACCAGTCAAGCTATTATTGACGATTTAGCTTCGGTCTTACGGAGTTGTTGAACTAGCTCTGATGGCATGCTTGTTGTGCTGCCAATCTGAAGGGTTTTGGTTCGATTCCAAATGAAGGCGTGTTTCATTTTTGCATTTTTTTTTCTGGTCAGCCATTCCCGTGAGGCTGATTATTTGTTCGCCTGTCCTGTTCGGTGCAAGCCACCTAACGAAAATGACAATAAAGAGAAACGGCAAAACTTTTTCGTCGTGACCAGTAAACTGACTGATGGTGTTTGAAGAATAATATTCAAGAGCTGCTGACTCAGTGACGCAAACTTTTTATTACCCGTTTTCGTCAGTGATTTTGCTTTAGCAACGATGACTATCAACAACCCTGCTCAGGTTAGTTCAAGGGGTTTCCAGAGGCATTCTAACGGCGTTTCAAGGAGCCAGAGGGACCTTCATAGAAGTTTCTAGAGGTCTCAGGGGATTTCAGGAGGTGTCCAGTGGGATGCCAAGGGGTCTCAGAGGCGTTCAGAGATGGGGTTTAAGAGGCTTTTCTGGAAGTCTCTGAGGCAGAGTTAGAGAATGTTATAGAAATGACATTTGATTATTCGCCAAATTCACTGCATCGAATAAGAAATGCTTAGCGACAACATCATTAGTTTGCGCCAAGGTGGAATTGAAAAATGTCATGACATTTTTTCATGGCATTTCTGTGACATTTTCCAACCCTGCTCGGAGAGCTTTAGGGGATTTGCAAAGGTGTTTCAGAGAGTTTCAAAAGCGTTTCAGGAGGTGTCAGGATGTTTCAGGGTGATTCCAGGTCGTTTCAGAGAGTCTTAGAGGGGTTCAGAGCGATCAATGGAGTTTCAGTGACGGTTCAAGGGGTTTCGAAAGATTTCAGGGGCATGGTGTTCCAGGATGTTTTAATAGGGTTCAGGAGGGTTCTACTAGATTCCAGGTGGCATCAGTAGTGTTTCTGGTGTTCAGGTGGTTTCATAAGCAATCCACAATGTTTAAGGGGGCTTCAGAAGTGTTTCTGGATTTCTCAGTGGATTGCCTGAGGCGTTCCATTGGTGTTCTAGAGGATTTCAAGGGATTTGAAAGACTTTTGTGAGTTTTTCATGGTTTCCCTGGGGCTCTCAAACATTGACAAAGGGGTTTCTGGGGCATTTTAAGAGGCTTACGGCCTGCCCATGTCCATAAACTACGTAGACTCAGAGGGGGGAGAGGTAGATTTGGTCCCTGGCCAAAGTATACGGTCCATACCAATTTCGAAAATTTTGTACAGACGAACGTCTACACAAGGGAAGAGATGTCTGAGATTGCCAAAATTGAGTCTACGTATTTTATGGACAGCGCCTTACGGGTAATTCAAGGTGCCTTCCAGGAGGTTCTAGAAGGTTCCAGGGGCTCTCAGAGGATTTCTGGAGATTTCGAAGAGAGTTTTAGTGTGGTTCAGGGGTATTTATGGAGGTCTCAGGGGCTTTCAAGGGATCTCTGGGGTTTCCAGGGTTTTTAAGGGCTATTACAGGTATCCAGGTTTTCAGGGGCTATTACAGATTTCCGGGTTACAGAAGCTCAGAGGGTTTCAGTAGGCTTCCAGGCGGCGCTACAGTGGGCTTCCGGGTAATTAAAGGGCATTCTAGGGGGACCCAGGATGATTCAGTAATATCCAGAAGGATTCAGAGGCGTCCCAGAAGGTTTCAGGGGCTTTCAGAGGATTTGTGAAGGTTTCAAAGGGAGTTTTAGGTATTTCAAGGGCAGGAGGTCTCAGCGGGTCTGGCCAGGGATGTTTCAGGGCTTCTTAGGAGATTTTTGGAGATTTACAGGGGCGTTTCAAAAACTACCAGGAGCTTCAGGGGTTCTCAGGTGGTTTCCAGACGACTTCAGGGGCGTCATTGGGTTTCAGCGGTATTTTGGTTGGTTTGATGGGAACCCACAGTGCTTGAATCTTAGTGAATATGAAAAATACGACAAGTCTTCAGCTCCAGCAACCACTATTTACGAAGGAACACGCAAAGGGAGCGAAGAAAAGCCAAACCAACTGCGATTGCTGTACCTTATGTGTCGGTTTACTGGTGAAGCAAACTGGTTGGTGATCATTCATGCTCACTTGCGGCGGCGAGTGTGGAAATGCGGAAATGATTCAGTGGATTTATTTGTTGCTCAAAACTTGAAAAAAAAGGAATTTTGTTGGTATGTGAATGTTGTACAGTCATGACCCGCTGGTTGGGGGCTTAATAGTTGGGTGACTTTTTAGTTGGGGCCCCGTTAGTTGAGCTGTCAGCCAACTAAAAAGTACCTGGATGTCATAATTCAATGTCAAACTGAAAATGACAACCAATCTGTAATTCCGAGGGGCGAGCTAATGAGTTTTTGGTTTCTTAAACTTTACTGATAATCGAAAAGAATTTATATTTCATATTTCTTAAAAAAAGAAAGAATATGTACAATTACTTCGAAACAAATGCAAAACATCGGCAATCTTTATTTTGTAGATCGTTGAAAGCGTTTTGTGCTTGCTTTTGGTCCGGGTGGTTTCATTAACACCTATATTTTCACTTCACCGACTAAAAATGGGTGAAAATAATTATTTCTCGCATTGGCCATATATGTATCTTGCAAAACGTATCAGTTTTGCTCTGAATGTGAAACAAATTGAAAATTTTCCTTTTTGATTTCAACCTAAACATGATTAAAAAAAAACAATGAGCACGCCCCTTGTGCTGCTGTCACTTCACCCAACTAGCGAATCGAATTCGTTGGTTGGGTGGAGGTTGTGGCTCAACGAGCGGGTTCCGACTGTACGTGACTATTAGAATCGATTTAATATGAGTTGCACTGTAATAACGGGATAAAAATCAAGCATATTCATTACCGTATACGTCGGTGAAGAGAAAGATTCAGCGAGCCACCTCGCTGAAGAATAATCGTTTCTAACTCTCCGTAACAAATTTGATTGCTCATACTCCCACTTCCTTCTGAAGCATGTTGGCCCTTAACGACATATAGCTACCACTCTGGATTGAAAATCGCTGGTCAAAGAGGAACAGTATTTGCTTTGTTTGAGGAAAAACGCTTCATTTTTCAAGAACTGGGAGCCCTTTAAACCTTTGAAACTCTTATAAACCTCTAAAACACCCCTAAAATGCCTCTAAACCTCCCAAAACACGTTAAGCCCTCTGGATCTCCCTTAAATCCCTTGAAATACCCTTGAACCTACCTGTTATTTTGACACGCCCCTGGATTCCCTTGAAACTGTTCTGGGATGCTTCTGAAATATACCTAAAACTCTCTGAAATCTCTTGAAGACCCCAGGATTCCTCTTGAAACCCACAGGAAACCCCGTCCTTTTAGGATTCCCAGAAACTCTTGGAAACCCCCTTGGGCCCACAAGAAGCAAAATCTAATCTGGTGAACTTAGCTCCTTCAAGTACTGATTTGATTTAGTGGCATTGAAAGTGGTTCCAATACAAAAGAAAAGCTTGCATTAAGATGCATTGGTGAGCTCGTTTCATACTACTTTGAAACAAAATTTGGAAACATTGCAATCGAAAGCAAAAGCTGATCAACGAAAACATACCATTTTTAACAAGTGACAGACACATCGTTACTTCTATTCTCTGAAATAATTCTGCAAAGTGACGTAAGATCCATTCCAATTTTCGACGTCTTTTGGTGTATATCTTTTTTATTATTATCTTTATTAACGAGATTTTCAGCCCAGGGTAGGTGTATATCTGGAGAAAGAACAACACTGTGATATTCCTGCTACATTTGGATGCAAGATCTTGTCATAATCTACCATTTATGAAAGAAAACATAGGTAAGCACCAAGAGTTTGATGCACAAAAACCTGAAATGTCCTAAAACTGGCAATATCGCTTACGTCACCTTACAGATTTATGGCAGTATTGGTAATGAAACTAGTGATAAGTTGGGTGAGCTCGTTTGATGTTTTTGAAATAAAATTTAGTAGTTCAAAAAGTTTTAAAACTGAACTTTACAGTTTTGAAAATTCTTCAATAGTGGAAAAATAATAAATGGTGAGCTCGTTCCATAATATTACTTTTTCAATCCTATTTGTTACCTATCAATTATTTAAAACTGTAGAAGAATTCCCATTTTTAATGAAAAATTGAAAGAGAAGGGGTTGGTAAAATTTTACATGAGCATTATAAAATACCACATTATTATTTTTAGTTACATTAACTTGTTGAGCAGCTATAAGACTTGAGTTCTTTTTACTATATGCGTTGATTCCAACGATTTCACCAAAGAAATGTAGCGAAATACGGACATTCCCGAAATGAAGGATATAACTCACAGCACAGTAAGCAAAAGGAAAAAAAGTTCTCGCTGGCTTCTCTCTGCGAATCTCATAAGTAACAGTGACACGACCGGAATCACTTATGAGTTTAATCCTTGGAAGAATCCCCCACAACGAGCAAATGGAGAAAGTTTCCCTCTACTACTACTGATTCCGTCGGGGAAAAAGAATCGTCTGCAGAATGGACATAATCCCCTAATGTATAATTAAAATCCATCTTCATTCCCGCGTCGTCGTCGTCGTCGTCATCCTGGAATCGCTGGAATTTGCGATTGTCCCTCCCACCGGGCAGGAGTTACAAGTGAGAAAAAAGCGTACCTTGTTGGGATTTATGTGCCAGGATCTCCGCTTGCCCTGGTGCTGGTTTTGGTAGAGCTGTTGCCTGTTGGATCCCGGCGTCGTTGTGGATGTGGCCGACGAAATGCTCGATGCGGTGGTGGTGTTCTCGTAGATGTCACTCGGGACCGGACTGTTCAGATTGGTGCCCGGTCCGATCGAGGGACACGGTGAGGAAGCCGGCGACAGGGTGAAACAGCCGGAATCGTGCGGTTGGATGATTTTCAGTCGGTTTCCGGGGCAGATACCCTGAAAGGGGAGAAAAGTGGAGGTAATTGATTAGTTTGCGTTATGTTTGAAGTTAGAAAATAAAAAATAACGGAAAAGTATGTCCAGTCTTTGCGTTTTCTTCATATCTTTTGCTTTCTATCCCGGATTTAATGTTTACAATTTTCCATTGCCGTCCTTCATTCTCTTTTCTATTTTATGTTTGTTTTGTATTTTGTTTTTGTTTAATTTTTCGTGTTTTTATTTATTGCTTTCTCTTTTGTTCTTTATCTTTCTGTTACTTTCGAGTTTTCGTTTTCTATTTCATATTGTACACTTTTTAAATATTTTTTTCTCATATCTCCAATTTGCTGTTTTCCATTTCTTCGTCAAAATGACACCCACAACGAATAATCTTCCCCACCACGGCAGACAGGACCCGATCTCGTGGATAAATAATTGCCTGTTTCACATTACCGCTGGAAATTGTGCGTGTAATCAAATTCGGCTCCCCAAAGGGACACAAACACCGCCTTGGGGCCTCTTGAAGAAAGCAATCTTTCCCGACAAACAGAAGCACAAAATAATCCGGCTAATTTATATGTCTGCCAATCCGTGCGCTGTCACCAAACCAAGCACCCATCACCTTCGAAATTCGCCCTGCTCCCTCCTTAGTCGAGTTTAGGGCGTGTGCTCTGGAAAGATTCGCTGATTCCACCGAACCGAAGGACGAAAAAAAACCAGCCTTTTACGACCCAAAGGAATACCCATAAAGTAGGTATATGTTTGCTTATCCAAACAACCACCCCCGCAACGACGCGACGTCGTCGTTCGAGTGTTGCTTCGGTCTACCTAGTTTGCCTTTGGGGCTCATAAAAAGAGAGATACTTTCCACGTGTCGTCACCGTCGTCGTCGGTGCAAGGTCGCCCTCTTCAAATAGGTGAAATGTCTTTTCGTGCGGGCGTTTCCTGCTTTTCTGCGTGTACAAGCTTGCCTACAATAATGACAACCAGTGGAAAAGGATAACGATTTCGATTCGATCATCATATTAAATACGAACCGTCAATTAGGGAATCGTCGAGTGAATTTGGATTGAAGCGAATGGCAGTCACGCAAGCATACTACCAGAGAAGAGGCATCTTAGACCAAACCGACCACACGAAAAGTGATAAATTTTTGGCGTGAGAAATCGACTCGATTTGTTTTGTTTCTGCCCATTTCGTTTCCATCGTGTATAAACGTCAAAACAACAGCATGGCTCAAAGTATTGATTACTTTCAGGTATAGTCAAAATTAATGAATAAATGATGTCATATCGATGATTAATTCTCTTATTATGCCTCTCAAGAAAAATCAGAATATGGCGATTATCTGTCTCTGGCTTCTGATATTAGCGCGACAGTCACTAATCATAACAGCATCACCAGATTTAAAAGTATATAATTCCATTATATGGGGTTTGACAGCAAGAACACTCATTCCACTGAGCCACTCTTGCCGTTCGTCACAAATACATTCAAAAACATCTGTCAAGTCGCGAAATCCACGTGCTTTTGTTTTTGGCGGGAACACTTTTTCTTTTGTTTTGCCTTGCGACTGTCATGCGGCGGTATGCCTTGCGAGCGTACGACCGCCGCAGGACTCTAATAAAAGATAAGCGCGACAATATTTTTCGAAATTGTGTTTCATTGAGAGCATATCAATTGTTGTTTAGACCACTATTGCATTAACATGGTTGACGTTCCAAAGATGTTTTTTGCAATTTAAAGCATAATGATTGTGTTTTACCAATTTTTCTTAATTATCATAAAATATTATACATATTCCCACAACTATTATATCGCGTACTCTATTTACGGTTTTAAGAGATAAGCTACTTTGACTGTGTCCCCGAAATACATTCTAGTTAAACATAATCTTTTTTTTCTCCCTTTATGGCACAGACCTACTGGTCCATATCGGGCCATAATCTTTTTGCGAAACAGTTTTGGAGTTGGTTTACCTGCCTTCGAAATACTTTGCTCATTCGTGTCAACACAGATGAAATTTTCTGTGTAAAAAATGTGGTTTCAACCGCTAGGTGTCGCGACCAACAGCATGAAATATTTATCAATTTCTGACCCCGGAGAGGGCTTTCTCTTCTCTGATACTACTCCAGTGACGTTTCATTTCATATCGTTCATTTTTTTCATTTATTTAGTATTACATCAAATTAAAAAAAAAACTGAATCAACAATATTTCTCAATAATACACGGTTCATGGTCGCCCATCGTGCTCTCTTCGCTCCACGCCTTTTTTACCAACCGGATCAGTCGCGAACACCAGCTTTGCAGGATTGTTGTCCGGCATTCTTGCAACATGCCCTGCCCATCGTATTCTGCCTGCTTTGGTCACCTTCTGGATGCTGGGTTCGCCGTATAGTGCAGCGAGCTCGTGGATCATCCTTCTCCGCCACACACCGTTCTCCTGCACGCCGAAGATCGTCCTTAGTGGATATGGGCTAAACTTCTTTACTTTTTGTTATTGAAATGGGTTTCTTTGCTTGCTATTGTATGCATTTATATGCACGAGGTTGCAATTTAGATGATAAACTGCTTTTATTTCGGGATTAATTGTATACGTGCAACCCCTTATTATCTAAATGAAAGTTACAGTGTATAAAAATTCATGCAATGGCAAAGAAATCCCTTCCATCAAAAACTGTAAACGTGCCCAAATAACACTAAACTTTAAACAGGAGCCTAAAATACAACAGGAACATAGAGGCAGAACAAAAGGCAAACAAATAAAATCGGCAGTAATCCAACACAGGAAATACTGAATAGAACATAAAAGAAGAGAACGTAGCTAACTGATGAAATTATAGAATCAAACTGGTCAATTGAGAAAATACGAAAGATTGTTTGAAATATCTTAATCCAGGGAGAATCAATAATCAAGCAAACTTTATACACACATATCATTGCTCTTCTAACCAATAATTTCCACAGCTATTCCATAGACCTCCCACTTTTCCCCGGTTCCAGCAAACAAACAAAAAGGGGAAAATTACTTCCTAATGAATACAAATTGCCACAACAATTTCAATTCTCGTCAAAACTCCTCTGTTCGACGACGACGGCGACGACGGTGGCCTAGGCCTGGGCTGGTGGCAGCTGGTGGCCTAGGTGGCCACGCATCAAAGCAGCACGCAAAACGTCGCGGATGGGAGTTTGAAAATCAATCTTAATTTCCGCGCCAACCCCTTTCCGCTTTCCGTAGGTACACCTTCGCACCACCCAGCCAGCAATAATGTTTTTCACACGTTAACGCCAAACAACCAAGCTGGCACTGCGTTTGCTCACTCCTCCAGTAGCGTCGAAGAAATAAAACAGTGTCTGATTGGGATGGGGGTACCAAATGCGCTACGCACCCAAGGCACGCACGCACGAATGAATACGTCAAAATTAATTTTTCACCCAGATCGTTTTGTTTGATGTTTGTTGAGTTCAGTTGAGAGCAGTTCGAATGCGGCTGTTTCTCTAGCGACTATGATGGCGACGACGACGACGACGACGATTGGAAATTAAGAGCCTAGAGGAGAATTTGTGGCTACCCGGAAAGAATAGGGAAATTACTTTGATATTTAACTTCAACGCTTTTACCCTATTTTGGGAAATGGAATACGTTTCTGTTATTGGCGATTGGTATACTCGGATTGATGAATTACATGAGTTTGTTCTCATTTGAATTGTGTTGTTGTGCAATTTCACAATCACGATTATTATGTGCATTCTTTTAGTTATATTTGCTAAACCATCAGGGATCACTCTATTTTGTTTCGATTCAGATAGCGAGTAATGGCGGTTAAGCCTAGGCTTTCGAGCCTAGACATAAGAGCTTAAGGCGAAACTGGAAGCATTTTCTCATTTTTCGGTTTTTGATTTTTCATTAAATAACAAAGCAATATTTTCAAAATCGGTTTTCGTACACATGTAGAGTATGGATCAAGGTATCTCCTGAATTTTTTTGTGGTTGAAAGTGTTTTCCATTTTTGCGGAAACCATTTTTTTGTGAAATTTTGTTCAAAAATGGTTTCCCCAAAAACGAAAAACATTTTCCACTAGGAAAAAAAAAATCAGAAGACACCTTGATAAATACGCTACATGTGCACGAAAACCGATTTTGAAAATATTGCTTCGTTATTTAGTAAAAAATAAAAAAACCAAAAAGTGAGGAATTGCTTCCAGTTTCGCCTTAATTCCTTGTCCCATCCCAGGAAGAGGAACATCGACGGAGTGACATTAACATTCTTAGCAATGTCACTCCCAATGTATTATCTTCACATTTATACTACATATATGCTGGTTGGTACGAGATGTCCCCGTTCTACAACTTTACTGTGGCATCAATGTCCACAACAAAACGCTGCACAGTAGGCCTGACCGCTTCAATTCTTGTAGTACATCTCTGATGTGCTGCAAGAATTGATGATGACACATCATGTTCCAGGAATATTTCAATGAATGGCTGTGCAGCATGTGTAGACTTGACTTAACCTTAACGCTTGTTTCCTATTTTTGTAATAATCGCATTTACATATAACATACAAATCATTACTATATTATCAAGTATAGAATTAGCATAAGTTAAAATACACGTTATTAATAACAAAACAAAAAAACATTCTTACCCAGCCTGAAATGAGTTTCATTTTTACTTCATGTGTCTTACCATTCAAATATTTTATCAAAATTTCCATTTTAGGGATTTAGTTTTCAAAATTTGAGGTCTTCGAAAAATCCATTAACAATTCCAATCTTTTTTAATTACTTCATGACTGCAGACTTTGAACAGATAACCTACCCCTCTTTCTCTAGACTCGTAGCTACATAGTTTATGGACGGGCCCTGATTCCTCCCATGAAAACATAAAAATATCGATTTGTAAATATTTTTTCTCGGGATACTTGCTGTGGCCACCGAAGTTAGAGATGCTTGATTGTTTCCCGAGGCAATTGAGTGAAGGGAGAACTCTAGTCTAGATGCTAAGCCTGCGGCGATGTTTCATCCAGGAACTTTACGACTTTTCTGTGGTGCGCAACCAGTTGCAGCTCGGCGGCAACTCGTAAACGAAGTAGTTTTATCGCACAATTATAATCACAGCGGTTTTTCAATTGGAGTTCCGGCAGTACATTCACGCGGGATGCTGAGAGCAATTAGGATCGAGTGGCTGGCTGCTAGGAATGATGGTAGCTAGATATGCAGCCAAGCCAATGAAGATACATGGCAATCAGTAAGTAGTGCGACTTGTAGAACTTGTAGCAATAAAGTGTAGTTTTATGAAGATGAATCGAATATTGAAGCGAAGTGCATGTTCAATTAGATTTATTGGCTGTATATTCGTAGCAAAGGTAGCTACCGATGTGTGTAAAAAAAAAACCTTTAATGTACTGCCCATGCTAGATTTAGCTTTCGGTGGGCCAGGAACACATTTTATGGACAACAAGCACTGAAAATTGGAGAAAAAATTACGTAATTATTCTTGAAACTCTCAAATTTTAAATTTCAGGCTTCTCCGTGTGAAGAATCAATACAACGATGCATGTAACGACCAAAGCAAACTCATGCTTCTCTCGTAAATCCCGCAGGCATGGAAACTTATTCTTAGGATACAAATATCCCTTCTCATGTTAGTTTTATGAATAAGTGGAAATTTGAATACAGTAAGGACTCGATTTTGTCAGCCCCATTTTGCGACAAACTTTTTGCTCTCATTATCTTACAGTAAATTTTTTATTAATTTATTATTGTTTATCATCAACCTACAACTAAGATGCAGAACATACAGGGATAAACAGTTTGAAAAACTGTTTTAAGTTTTTGCAAAGAGCAAAACATGTGTTCCGAAAAGGGGCTGACAAAATCGGGTCACTTCTGTGGTATTTAAAAAAGAAGCTAAGGTTTGAAATAGCTGTTCCACTACACTCTATTTACCATGTTGGTTCAGGAAAATGTATTCAAAATAACCATAATCAGAAAACAGAAACACTAAAATTCTAAAACTTCTGAAAAAAAAAACTTCTAGAAGTAATTGTAAATCGGGCAATAAAATCATGGCAAATTTAAAGAAAGAAGGAGAAAGATCTATAAGGTGTCTATGCTGGTATTGCTGGAGCTGATAGTTTTGAACTAATTTGAACCCCTTTGAGTGATTTTCGCTATACCACTACTAGTTGAATCCCAATATAAACTCAAGGTTGACATCTTTAAAGTACTATTGGGAAAATGTGTTAAGAAATCTTGAAACACTGATTTTTTCTTATGAATTTTTCGTCATACTTTATTGAACATCCTCCCCCTAAAAGCAAGCTGTAATTCATGAACGTTTGTTACAATAATCAATAAGCGCTGCGTGACTTTGTATCGTTGTTACCGACATAGATGTTGTTGTTTCGGTTTATCGATGTTTGAAGAACAGAAAATCGACTAAATCGATTATTCATATTCGTATATGTATATGTACGTTGTATGGAAATACAAAAAAAAACAAAAAAAAATTGATCATTTTTTTCCTTTTTTTTCCCTTTGAGGTACCAAACATACTTTTTCGTATTTTTCTTGAAAGTTATTCATAACGATTCTATACCATATGATCGCTAATGTAAAAGTATATCCCAGAATGTGTAGAAAAACTTCGTCGAAGACCGCAAAGCGATCCGATGCACGAGGAAAATATAAGTTACAGACGTACATTCCGCTACAGACGTACATTCGAAGGCAATCCGCCTTAAACAGCTGGAACAGCAAGTTTTGACATCGAAATCACAACTTGCCACATTGAACCGGACGTAACCCGAACCCCTTAGCGCTATGTGCCACATGGCAGTTGCAATTCCCGCAACAGGTGCCACCCCGGATAAAAACTAACCATAGGGTGTTTGGTGAAAACCATTCCTGCACCATACAGTGTACCAGCTACAATAATGTATATTGTAATGAAATGGATCACTAAAAGCTTCGCACATTGTAGCTACTATACATTTACATTCGATTTTTATGTAACACTATATTATACTGTTTTTCTTACGTTTGAACCATTCACTTTTCCGAAACATTATTTTTCCGTGCATTTTTAATTATTTATTCAGTTTTAGATTTTTTTCCGTGCTTTGTTTTGTTGATCTTTGTGGCTTTTATGATGCAAAGGAAAGGAAAGAAAAAAGTGAATAAGTTGAAACATCAATTTAAAGTCAATAAAATGTTTAAATAAGTAGTAAACCAGATGTCTTAAGAATCGCAGATCCAAGAGATATGGCGGGCTAGGTATGTAGAGTGCGATGAGAGGAATACGATTGACGAACTTTATCTTTGACGTAGAGCCATCTTTAACATATGGACTGGACTGAATACTGAAAGAAATTCTAATATAGGTTCGTCTGTGGGTTCGCTT
The DNA here is from genome assembly GCF_035046485.1 of Aedes albopictus. Classification (NCBI taxonomy): domain Eukaryota; kingdom Metazoa; phylum Arthropoda; class Insecta; order Diptera; family Culicidae; genus Aedes; species Aedes albopictus. The sequence continues at coordinate 428,631,391 of NC_085137.1, forward strand.
CTTAACCTAACTTATACTTGAATCGAACTTGACAGTTTTCTAATGAGTTGTTAAATACATATGTACGTGTATTTCAAACTTTAGTCAAACTGGAGCCTCAATATTGCAATAACGGTTAAGCACGCTGTAATGATACTTATGTACCTCGTCACCCAATTCATGCAACTACATTAGTGGTCTCAGCGCGCTCGGCATAGTTCCATCATGCCGCTCAAAGTGTTGCCACAAATAATGCTAAGTTTGCAAAACCCGGTTATCTGGCTGGTGGGGCATGGGAGCCTAAGCTTCAACTGTTTATGCAATCAGAGACTACTCAGACTTAGACGTGGGCGATCCTATATATGAAGGGTTATCCAAAACGCTCTGGAGAATTCCCAAAGCGCATTCTAATAAATCTAATAAACCTAAAGATGCCATTACAGCGTTCGTTCGCTCGTTGCAAACCCGCTCGTTGCAACGTTTTTTAGTTGCAAGTCCGCTAATTGCAAAATTTGACAAGTTTTTGCAATTAAAAAGCAATCAAGTGTCAAATTTGTGCTGTCAATCATGCTGTCAGTGCATTTTGATGCACTTTAGTGTCAAAATGACGTTGCAATTAGCGAATGGCATTCGCTCGTTGCAATGTAAACTTGTTGCAACGAGCGAACGGCCGCTGTAATAGGAGGAAAATGGCAAGATAATATAACAATATATGGTTTATGTAATGCAAAACAATACAACATAACAAAAGAAAACCATTCCAAAACCATTTAATTAAATGTATAACCAGTAGTGAAATTACAATTAAAAACAATTTATTTACGGTACATTTTATTGTTTGAAACCATTCATGTACCATACAATGTACGGTATATTAAAACCCACGTATCACTATTTTGAACAATTCATTAACAATAAAATGAATGGTTTTGCAAAAAAATATATATGGAGAAAAATATTTTTTTATATTGTTACGATACTTAACAACCTGTATAATATATTGTAAAAATCTTATTTACAATTCACAGTATGGTGTTTTACATTACATCTAATTGTTTTTGTATTTTTTATTTTTACAGTGTTGTCTATTGTAAAAATATGGTTCTAAATAGTACTGTTACAATACAACGTTCGGTTTTTCTACTGTATTTTTTATTCGGGACATGAGCTCGGACGACGCAGTTGCCGATGACGACGACGAGGATGCCGATAGGTTTAGCCAAAGTCAAATATTGAACAATAAATCATTAAGTTAGAACCACTCGCTCCGACTAGTTCGTAGTTAGTTTTTTAAAAACCATATCAGAACCGCCCGTTCGTTAACTTATATACTTTTGGAAATTCTTTCCAAAAATTAAGCCCATTCTCCGGAAGCTGAGGAACTCCCGCTTCATTTAGATGGGGTCTCCAGTTAGCCTAGTGGTTAAGGCTATGGATCGCCAATCCGGAGACGGCGGGTTCGATTCCCGTTCCGGTCGGGAAAATTTTCTCGACTCCCTGGGCATAGCGTATCATCCCAAGCAACACACATGTTATAATAGAGTTACGACAGCGCAAGTTTTGGTTGTATAGAAGTTTATTTTACGAAATTCTAACATTGTGTTGAAATAACGTAAAATAAACTTCTATACAGCCAAAACTTGCGCTGTCGTAACTTTTATATAACATGTGTGTTACTTGGGATTGTACTTGCCTCACAATATACAAATTCATGCAATGGCAGGCAAAGAAAGCCCTTCAATTAATAACTGTGGAAGTGCTCAAAGAACACTTAGTTGAAGCGAGGCAGGCCAAGTCCCAGTGGGGACGTCGAGCCATAAAGAAGAAGAAGAAGAAGAAGGTGGCAAAAGTCACATTTGAACAGACCGAGGAGAAGTTGGAACGTGGAACCATAGAGACTTGCAGCAGGAGAAAGGGGTCCCAAAGAAAGAAGATCAGATTATAATAAGAAAGGTTGGCATGAACTAGGGTGAAGAAGGTGGACAGCTAGGAAGGGAAGAAAATAGTGCAAAGAATGTGAACAAACAGGAGTGTGAAAAAGGCAACTCAAGTGTGTCCTTGAATCTGCAAAATAGAAAGGAATCATCTCCGGTAGTTACAGGTTCTACAGGAGCTTTAAGACGTGTCAGAGGGTTTCAAGGAATTTCGGAGGGCTTGAGGGCAGTTTACGAGAAGGTTACGGATGTGCACACTCATTTTTATGTTTTGTGCTAACGTAAGAACAAACTGACATTCACAAGACGCGACGCGAGACAAGACATAACACTTATCGTTCTTACAATCGGTTTGAAGAGAAGTTTCAAGGTGTTGGCGTGACGACCGTGGGTTTCCGAGAGTTTTGGAGTGTTCCGGAGGGCCTCAGGGTAGGGGGAGCCTCCAAAGGTTTAAGAAACAAAGATGCTGGAGCGGATGTATCGAGTTCTTTGCCTACTTTTGGTAGGGACTGGGGCGATGAGGGGAAGGTCAGTGATGAGGATGTCGCAAGGATTGTAAATTTCATGCCCTAGATCCGGACGGAGCTCCGACACGGCGGAGGAGGTGCTCCAGAGGATCATCCTTAGCAGACTATTGAGGTGCACGTGTAAAGGGGAGGTCAGCCGTAGACGCTATCCTTTCGGTTACTAAAACTGCCGAGGTAGTGTGAACTAGTGACCTTCGAATTAAGGAATGCGTTGTGTACAAGATTCTTGAAAGCTTCGCCCAGATTTGAATACCAGTATGTATATGACACATTGGTGGATCGGAAATGCTTTCATATATTTAACCTCAGGAATTGAGCAAGGTATCATCCTGAAGCTGGTGTTAAGGAATGTCATGTACGCAGAGGTGTTGAGGTTAAAGTTCGCAGTGGGCGTGGCCGTCGTCGGCTTCGCTGATGATATTGCGCTGGAACACTAGAGTGAATCGGTTGAGGACTTGACTGCTACCTTCTCGATCGCTGTTGTGGAGAAGTGGATGAGCTCCAGAAATCTGAAATTGGTCCACCACAAAACTGAGATTGTTTTTGTGAACAAACGGGAAGCGAAGTACCAGGTACTTGCACTATTACCTCGAAACGCTCCATCAAAAGCTTGGAGTGATGAACGAAGATAAGGTAATATTTGGTAGCCAGCCACGTTGATTTGCTACTCTCAGCTCGTTCCAATTTAGGCATGGGGGTCCGGCTGGGGACACTAAAGTGCCTAAAGTTGGCAAATTCGTACTATACCGTGTTTCATGATGCACTTTGTGTTATCACCGGTATGATGCCTATCGGCAATTTTATTGGGAATGATATAGATACTTCGAGATTAACGGCCCAAGAGGCCTCGATATGGTCAAATGGCAGCGTGCCTGGGACCGTTTCACCAAAGGAAGATGGATCCACAGGTTGATTGCGACAGTAGATAAATGATATTTTTACATTCAAGCTGACTCAGCTGTTGGCTGTTTAGAGAAAGAGTAGAAATGCTTTTGTCTGTAAGAAAG